>NC_070626.1:30501117-30638774 GCF_947347685.1 Pleuronectes platessa
TGCTGCTGCTGAGGATTAGTTCAGATGACTTTAGATTAGAGCTCCGGTGGAAATGCAGAGGAAGCAAGATTACAGCAAATGAGGCTGAACTGAGCATTGTTTCACGTAAGCAACATTAATTTAGTTTTAACAGATGAAGGATGAACTGGAAAGAGAAATGTGTACTTTCACAGTTTAATCCTAAAACATCAGATATTTAAGAAACATCTGAACGTTTCTCCTGAGTTTTATGAACTGGTAGACCCTCAGGGATTTTATCAGGAAGTTTGGGATTAAAGAAAGAGTTGTATCTGATTGATTGATTGATTGATTGAATGGAGACAGCTCTCACTCCGTCTCTGAGGATATTTCAGTTATAGAGTTTTGGCAATTTTTTTAAACTTTTTTTTAACATTTTAGTCTTTGATCAACTGATTTATGAAATGAATGTTTAATAAATAAAAACATTTATACCAAATGTCCCGAAATCCTACAAACTTTGAGATATAAATATATATATTCTACTTAAATACATGATAAAGCTTGTGTTTGTGGGTTTCAGGATTGTACAGTAGCACCTCAGTGTTTACAGTTCGATCCCCATTAACAATACAGTCCAATGAGCTTTAATGGGCCTCTAATACCCCCCCGCTGACCCCCTCAAACCCTCACCCCCCTCCTCCCCCTCTGGCTCATCGCTGACTGCTGACACAGCCTTTACTCACCGGTCTGAAGCAGCTCTGTGGCCGCTCAGCGGGTTCGTTAAGGTTTCTGTGGAGGGGGGGGGGGGGGGGGGGGGGGGGGGGAGAGGTGGGTGGAGTGCAAAGGGTCAAGCCAATGGGCAGCTGGGATTATCACCGGCCCGCCATCTGCCATCCAAATAATATAATCAGTGTGAGGAAATCAATGGCCTGAGTAAATATCACACGTCTGCTCATTTCACCCAGAACGTTGAACCCGTCTGCAGGGTGGGCGGGGGGGGTCGCTGCTCCTCTGTTGAGTTCTAGTCCCAAACATCATCAGCAACACGTGTAGATGGGTTTTATTCAAGAACTCGCAACAGCACCAAGTTCTGTTAGAACCACTTAGGACAAGAGTCTCAATGAAGGCGGCAAAGCTCCTTTACCAGTGGTCAGAAAACCCAGTAACACTCACTGACTGTTGCGTTGCAGTGGTAACGGATACAACCAGCAGACAGGTTGTAACTGGGGGGGAACAGGGAGAGTTGAACCCCTCTATTGTCAGTGGGAAAGTTCCCTGCACCTTAAACAACATATACCTGCTCTGGTGTGAGAGAGGTCAAACTGTGGCAGCTCCCAGGTTCAGGTTCACGGTCACTTCAACACATTTGCTTTAAGAACGCGGCCCCTCGAGGACCTCAGTGCAACGGAATATCATGGGCCGCTGTGGATCAGGAGGTAGAGCGGGTCGTCGACTCACCAGAAGGTCGACGGTCCGATCCCGGGTCTTTTCTCCCTGAGTGAGCTGCTGAACCCCACATTGACCCTGAGTCTGAGAGACGTTTGATGAAACACTGGGCTGCACATAGATCAAAACTCTACTGTGATCATCTCAGTTACATATTCATGGAGATTCACCGCTTCACCAAATGGAGGTTTTGATATTTCAAAGTCTCAGACCGGTGTATGTAGCCCTGGTTGCTCCACACGTGATGAACTAATCTGAACGATATCACCAACAATGCTCCGGTTTACTCTCTTCAGAACACAGATGCTGCTCCGTATGAGTCATGCTAACAACATGCAGAGCTTACAGTCGCTAATTCAAACAGATGCCCCCCCCCCCCCCCCGCGGCGCACTTTTTCCCGCCCTTTCAATGCATCATATTGTTTTCTAATCGGCTCAGTCCTAATTAAACTGATATCCACATCCGCTCTTTTCATGTTAGCTCCGAACATTCAAATCTCCAACTGTCCTAATCCCGAGGGAAACAGTTTGTGCACGGCATCGTTCTCTGTGCACGATGAACAGGGTGTCGCTGGGGGGGGGGGGTGATGAGATCATCCGCCGCAGCTCCCGTGTGTCGACCAAGTGGAACAGAAAAGAGAAAGAGAGGAAACGGGGGAAGATCCGGTCAGGAGCCGGCTGCCCCCCCACCGAGTTCGGCGCAGTGGTCACTCATTGTTCTGCTGAGGAGTGTGATGCTGCCGGGAGGCGTCACTGGAGGATTAGTGAGCGGCGGCACATGTCAGGGAGTGAGAGTGTGGACCGGAGCTGCTGAGGATACTGAGGAAGAGGAGGGTCTGTCTCTGAAGTGATGCTACAGAAACAGAGCAGACAGGAAACGTTGAGGCCTCTGAACTCGTTTTCAGACCCGATTTGACCCGATCGCTAACTGGAGGTCAGTCGGTGCCGATTATCTGCTCAAACAATCCTGAAGTCTGAGGAGGGACTCAACGTTTCCTGTCTGCTCTGTATCTGTGGCCTCACTGAGCCTCTTCAGAGACAGACCCTCCTCTTCCTCAGTCTCAATGCCACCGATTGAGTCCGAGCCTCCTCGATCTCCAACCGTAAATATAATAAAGATAATCAGCTCCGACAGAAACGGGCAAACACCAATGAGAGCTCGTATAGATGTGACTGTAAACAACACAACATGCAACAGACCTTCAGCTCAAACTGAGAAATGCACCAGCCGCCTTCTCAGCCGTGATTCCATCTGAGCAGAACTCAGGACGTCAGGTCAGGGGAATCAGGAACATCTAAAGAAGTGACATCTTGTGACTGTGGCATCACGGCTCCTTCATGTTTTGGGTTTCTTGTTGGTCTCTGCCAGCGTAATAAACACAAAATACTAAAAAGGAAAAGTTATCTTCAATTTGCTGAGCACATGAATCAGTCCATCGGGGTCAAACCCACGCCGAGCGGAGAAGCTTCACCTCACGCTCACTTGCCTGGGAGCAACAAGGAGAATTAAACATTTACTTTGTCCCTTGAGATTTACTTGAATTCACGACCGTGTCCTAACATTACTGCGTGATTCTAATGGAGGGTTCAACAGTTCCACTCCTGAAATTTAGATATCAGTGCAAGTTAATTGACAAAGACATTAAAGTTTGAAGATTATGAACTACAGTTATAACTTCGTGCAGTTCTCTGCTCGTAGGCTTCGACTCGACTCAAACATGTTTCCGTTGGCGTTGGATTTGTGCGTCCAGCCTCCCCAGCGGTCGGGCCATGTAATCAGGACGGGAACTCGAGCCGTCCCTCAGCAGCTCGCTGTGGCCCCACTCATTATCTTATCTCCCATTGTCGCCCGCTGTAATTCCCCCCTCATGATTGATGATGTCGCTGTCTGATTACACCAAGACAAAACCCCCCGAAGATCACCTTTCATTCCTGCAGCCAACTGCACCAGCTCCACGAGGCCCACAGGCCCCCGGGAGGACTGGGGGGGGGGGTTTCTGAGCAAGAATCATCTGAGTTACAATCTGTGGTTTAAAATGAATCCTCATGTTCAAAGAATAATGCAGTTCCTGTACTTATACCTTTGTGAGGACCATGTCAAGGTGAGCACATCCTGGTCCTCACTTTGTCATTGGGCTGCTTCAGGGATAAGACCTGGTTCTAGGGTTAGAATCAGGTTTAGGGTTAAGGTAAGGGGCTAGGGAATGGATTATGCCAGTGGATGTCCTCACTAAGATTGAAGTGTGTGTATGTGTGTGAGTGTGTGTGTTTGTGTGTGTGTGTGAGTGTGTGTGTGTGTGTGTCACAAAGGGAATAAGGAAGCTGTGTGTTATAAAACATTCAGACTGAAGGCTCCTCTGCTCTGTCCCCGGCTGCGTTGGACAAATCAGAAAGGTGACCTGTGAGACAGCGAGCCCCGTCTCTCCGTGCGGCAGGTGGAGACAGACGCCTCATTACCGATGCCACAGGAGACAAAACCAGGCCAGGACTCGATGCCCCCCCCCCCCCTCGATGCTGGCGTTGAGTTTCCACGAGGCAGCGTTGGGCCCTCGCCGGGCGGCGCTCATCTCTGACCTCGGTGAGCGCAGGTCGCTGGCAGAGTCACATTAAAGTTTCAGAGGACCCAAAGGTCCCCGTCAGGAGTGTTAACAACAGCATTGTCCCGGCTCCCCACCACTCAAAGGCCCAAGTGTAACAGGGCACCCCCTCCAGTGGCCGGGGCCGCCCCCCCGGGGCCACAGATACAGTGACACCCCTCAGGTCCTTCTGCAGCTCTCCTCAAGTCAGACGGCGAAACAGAGATAGTTCCTCTGTTCTGTTTCCTGTGAGCTCAGAGGAAAGTGTCTCCTCCAACCTGAATAAAATATGTGTTGTGGAGAAAGTATCGGTCGGAGCTGAGTAATGAGCGAGCGGTGGGATCAGGCTCAGATGATGGGATTGCTGTGAGACGGCTGATCACATTAAAGGTGCAGTCCGACTAACAGGCCGTCACAGCCAATCAGCTGAGGACATGTTCCTCCTGTACCCTCACTCTGAGTTTTCAGACGTTTAGATTAAATCAAAAATTTAAACTTTAGGAGATAAGGAAAAAAGACAGATATTTCTTACTCTTCAAATGATCAATTATAACATAATTTTTTTATCTGTTTAAGAGGATTTCTGGAGTATATATGTTCAAGTCCGAGGGAAAGGCTACAAACTTGTAATAGTAACTTTTACTGACAGTAAAATTATCCTACTTTGTGATATTTTATAAGACAGCAGCAAAAGCTCAGGCTGAATAACTTTGCCTTAAAAAGTTCATGTGAAAAACAAACTTTCTCTATTTTTGACTGAGCGACAAACTAACACGGATTTTTGAAAAGTACAAAATAGACATTTATAGTAAAATAAAAACTATAATCGTAAAATATCTCTCAGTCCTGTTGATCAGTTTCCTCAGCTAGGAAGAGACGCCTGCTCTGTTATTGCCACCGAACGCCTCTGACCCCCCGCTGCTGGGATAAGATCATATTTATCTGGGATTTCTGGATGTTAATATTGAAGTGAAACAATGAAGGCACCTGCTCCAGATTGGATGACATCACTCCGACATGCTGCGGCTTAGCGACTGAGGTAGAACCGAGCTGAACATGAACAACAACAACTATCTCTAAAGGATTTGTTTATCCTCACAGCACAACTGTTGTGTGCGTATTGTGATTTAATTCTTTTTTCCAACATATTGTGGTTGTGGAGTGTTGGTACCAACCAGTGGATCCACGTGCATTGGATTCTTTCGATTATTAAGTCGTGCATGTCTAATTACATACAGTAAAAGTACAAAATGTTCTTTCTGTATCAGAAGAGAAAGTACTCGAACAATCAACCTCGTTATTTATCTTTTAAAAAAACGTATTAAACGTGTACTGTGACATTGAAGATGTTTTATGATCAATACTGCAGCCAGCTCCCTATTGGGGGTCTGTCATTTACCTTCCATTACTACACATAGTTTAGTCCAGTGGTTTCCAGCATGGTGCTCAGGATTCCTCCAAAGGTCACGAGATAAACGTGAGGAAATATTAAACGTATGCTCCCTTTGAGTGATTTCATGAAATCACCTTTAAGTTAAATCTCCTGAAAACACTTCACATCTAAAAACACGTCAGTCGAATGTTTTGCTTACGAAGAAAACGATTTCAATGTGTGTTATATTTTTTAAGTTGGTAAAACTGAAAAGTATCTGGAAGCTGAATCAAGTCTTCTCCTTGACATGCGACGGAGCAGAATTACAAGCAGCAGAAAATTAAAATACTCAAGTTTACTGAAGTGTTTGAAGTAACTTTGAAAGGTTTTGAATAAATATAAAAAATAGAGTTCCCCATCACGACAGAAATACTCTTTTGTTATCGTTATTAAATGTCATTGTCTTCATATTTTGATGATTTAAGCCTCGGAAGAAGAGGCTTAGGTGAATGAATGAGGAAAACTTTGAATTAAATGTTTATTAAGAAACAACGACATGAGAAAATAAAGATTATTACAAATGTCGCGATTATATAATTATATTTTCTGACGTATAACAAAATCAGCAGACTGATTTAGAAAAGTTCTCTGTGAACATGAGGTAAACCACCTTCAGGTCAAATGAGGGGTTTGCTGCCATCTAGTGGTTCAGTCCTGAGCCTCAATCACACGTTCAGATGAAACATGAATCTCATCATGGAACAACTGAGTGTTTGAGAGTAAACTCACAAAAACAACTGATCCTAAAACTCAAACACTGATTCCATCCTTTCTCTGTGGAGAATCTGGAAGAAGAGCTCTCTCTTTTCTGTTTCAGTCCTTTAGCTCCGTTTTCTTCTGGATCCCACGATGCATCAGAAAAACTAAAACCCCAGAATTCACCACAAACTGGATGAGGCCCATCGCGGAGATCCCGTAGTTCACGTACAGGAAGCCGCCGGCGGTCGGGCCCACCGTGCGCAGCAGGTTCTGAACCGACGCACACAGCCCGAGCATGGTGCCTGATAAGAGGAGCAGGTCGGGGGGGTGAGGATAAACACATCTGTAATACTTGTTCAGTTCTCATCATGATGAACGAGCTGAGTCTCGATCATGAGGTTCTTTTGTATTGTATTTATGTGGGTTTGACTTATAACAACACTAAGCAAATGTTCTATCTATCTTTCAACAGCAGCTGGATTGAAATGACTTTGGTGGTTGAGTGTGAACATGGAGAATGTTTCCTCTAATATTCACCAGGAAACGTTTCAAATATGAAGAATTCTGAGCAGTTTGGTGGATTTGTTTACAGCCGCAGCTCAGGAAGCCGGGGATCCTGGGTACTGGGCTGCAGGGGGCGCTGCTGCTCAGTAAAAGTGACACCTGTTGCTTTAAACCATAGATATATATAAATAAGGCTAGATGTCTCGGCCAATGGAGTCGAACACCCGTACATGGCGGCCATCTTGCGTCAGGGGACTCGCTCACCCATAACATTGTGATGTAATGGTACGTACTTTTTAAATAACTTGTTCAATTTTCCACCGATTTTTAAACGGT
The DNA here is from genome assembly GCF_947347685.1 of Pleuronectes platessa. Classification (NCBI taxonomy): domain Eukaryota; kingdom Metazoa; phylum Chordata; class Actinopteri; order Pleuronectiformes; family Pleuronectidae; genus Pleuronectes; species Pleuronectes platessa. The sequence goes on from NC_070626.1 coordinate 30,508,072, forward strand.
TTGGTTTGATATAAATGTCGGAGAATAATGTTCTTAAATGGGTACAAATTCCCTTTACAAATATACATCAAGAATTATTTTATTTTCTTTAAAAAGTACATGTACCACTACCAACACAATGTTATGGGTGAGCGAGCCCCCTGACGCAAGATGGCCGCCATGTGCGGTCGTTCGACATCTAGCCTTTATATATATATCGATGCTTTAAACGAGCTCTTTTCACACCCGTCAGTGATTTGAAGGGGTCATGTTTAATCAGATGAATTGTGTGTGTGTTGGTTGTGTGCGCTGCGGGAGGACGTCACCTGTGTCGGAGGACGGGACGCTCTTGGTGAGCATGGTGCTGGTGATCACGTTGAAGACACTGAGAGAGAACATCATGGGGAGGACGTTGATGCAGAACTGGAACACGGTCACGATGTAAATCTGCGGACGGACAGAAGTGTCTGGATTATTACAGTCAAAAATGAACAGAGGACATTTTTCTTCCTCTCCTGGATCACGGCCCAGTGCAGTAACTGGTGATGTCCTGGTGTGTCTGTGTTCACCTGAGCCAGCCCGACCAAAGCAGAGACGCCGATGGACAGGAGCAGCAGCGACCGCTCGGAGTACCTCATGGTGAGAGGGCCGAGCACCGCGCCCTGGATAACCTGGAACAAGCATCGCCGCCCGTCATCAGCGGCTGCACCAATCACACAAAGTCTCAGATTTCAGTTTGAGTCTGGACACCAACCATTGTCACGATGCCGAAGTACGCCATCATGTAGCCGTTCTGCTCCGGCAGCAGCTTGAAGAAGTCCAACGCAATGACCGAGAACATGACCTGGAAAATCCCTGTGGAGAGAAAGGAACCGATTTCTGAGCGGTTTTTCGATTTTGCAAGCTGACTTTGAACTTGTTATTTCTATTAAACCGTAAATCAAAAGACGGCTGCACTTGAATATTTTTATGAAAGTTAATTTGTGTATTTTAGTGTTTGCGAGACGGAGCTACACAGACTGCACTGAGCCCTGATGATCTCATATAATTATTACAATAATGTCTGAAAACAAATTCAAACTGGGATGAAATTTGAGACGTTAATAAAAAAAACAGTGACTCGCACCTGATGGTAAACCTGCGACTATCTTCACGGCAAACGTCTGAGCGACTCCTGGGAACTTCATCAGTCTCGTGATTTCTCCCAGATTTAACAATGACTTGCTTTTGTCGTCACCTGCAAAGAGAAACAAGACAACTGATGTAAAACACACAAACCAACAACCGCCAGGTGATGAGGTCTCCACCAGACAAATGACCACAACAAGTGAAATGTGTGAAGATACGACAAAAACAGTAAGGGAAGCACACAGGCTCAAACTGCAAAATCCACACCTTTTGTTTTTTACTCCCCAAAATATATATAAGTGATGTGAGGAGTGTTCACCTGCAACACAACACTTCACCACTAGATGTCACTAGATTCTATGTTTTCTGTCCTCTTGGGTAAAAGTGAAAGTAAAAGTAAATAAATATAAAGATCTGTTTCTATAAATCTTACCCCAAACCCAAGCAACATTTCCTCTTAAAAAATTAAAACAATAACAAAAGTTGTATCTGCTACTAGTTCAGGATCATATAAGTCTCATTAATCTGTAGTTATTTACATCAATGATTAATAGGCTAATAAACCAATTAGTAAAAGGCAGATGGTGTGAAGCACCCTGCATCTAAATTAATATGTTCCTCGGATCAAGTCAGAGATCAAAAGAGAAAAGTATTATTCATATTCATAATGACTAAATGAGGTTTCAGTTGAACCATAACAGTGAAACTCAACGATCCAAAACACCGGCCTGTGAGCCAGCAGCATCTTATACATGATACAGACTGGGAGGGATGAAGAGAAGAGCAGGAGGAGACGTGTCTCACCTTCTGCGCTGGTGCTTGAATCTTGATCTTTGGTTGTTTTTGGGATAAACTTTAAAACCAGCAGCAGAGTGAAGAAACTTCCCACTGCACCGAAACACGCAGTGAACGTCTCCCTGGGAAAAACAGAGTCGCAGCAGAGTCAGGAGGAGGAGTCGTGGGGAAATCATCTCAACGTCTGTGTCTGGTTGAAGGTGGACGTGTTAGGAAACAGCTCCACGAGTGTTTCCCAGAAATAAGATTCCTAACGTTGTTCTCATCCAGAGCTTCTTCTGGAAACGCTCTGGAAAGTGTCTTCAGTGCCCGTCTGTAAGTTGCTGCCCAGCGTCACTCACCCATAGCGCGTGTTGAGTTGTCCGCCCAACGTGGAGCCGACGATCATGCCGATGCCGAAACTCAGACCCAGTTTGGATAAACCATCCGCCCTCTTCTCCGGCTGGGACAGATCCGTGATGACCATCTGAGACGCTGCAGACCAGGAGGGAGGAGAGGAACAGAACAGAGATGAACTCAAGTTAGATTATGATGCAGGGTTCATACACATTTTGATCAATGGATTTCCATGACTTTAATAACTTTAAACCAAATTTCCATGACCGAAGATTTTGTGAAATCTCTGTGTATACGCGAAAAAGTGACAAAATTGAGTATTTAAGCTAACAATGAGAATTCCAAGGCACACAGTATACCTTAAAAGACACAAACCCAAGTATGCCTGCTTATATTTTGAGCGTATTTCTTTAAAAGCGTATTAATTATTTAAAACTCAGCGTAACTGAACGACATGAAAATATGAATATAGCAAATTTTCAGGACTTTTCCAAAACTTTTTGGATTTTATATTTTTCCTTGACTTTTCCAGGCCTGGAAAAAACACATTTTAAATTTCCATGAGTTTTCCAGGTTTTCCATAACCGTATGAACCCTGATGATGAGACGATGCATTCTGACGACAGTGCTCCTGGAGAGCGACCAGGTTTCTGTGTCATCGGCCCACATGCTGTTTAGAAGCAAAGGCAGTAGTGGTAGTAAAATTTACACACAGGGCCAACACACAAACTGTGCACTCACACTACGAGTCTCCGATCAACCTGACGACAATCTGCACGTCTCTGCACTGTGGGAGAACATGCAAACTCCTCACAGAAAGAACCCGGGATTCAAACCGCAGACCTCTTGGCTGTGAGGCTACAGTGCTGCGCCACCCTGACGGTTGAGGAGCTTCGTGCCCCGGGCCTTCACAAAGTTTGCTTTAGGAACATTTACTCTCAGTTTACCTTTTAAAAAACAGCCTTCACACAGGCTCCCTCAGGGCGTCACACCTACAGCAAACACTGGCCCCAGATAACACTGGCCCCGGGGCCCGGAAGAGCTTCATCTGTGTTTGAAAAGAGATTGAGAGAGGAGGACTGTAGCCGGGGGGGGGGGGGCTCACCAGGCAGGACGTGCATGAAGACCGTGGGGATTTTGTGCAGGAACAGCATCAGAGGATTACTTGCTACGGCCATAAGCAGAAAGAAAACCACAGTTGCAGCAAAGGCCAGAGACAGAGCTGCTCGTGCTCCGTGGAGATCTGCAAACCTGCCGACAGGAACGGACACACAAAGTTTACAGCCGCACAGACACACAACGCTGAAGATGACCCCGGAAAACACATCAGGAAAAATGCTCCATGCATTTTGTTTGTGTTGTCGTCATCGTGGCTTTGCACTTACCTTCCAAACACTGGACCCCCCAACAGCTGAATGACGCCCACCGTGGTTTGTAAATAACCGAACCACAAAGTGTCAAAGCCCAGTTTCTTTGCCAAATACTAAAGGAGACGTGAAGAAAGTACAGACGTTAAAATACACACAATCTTACTCACAGCAGTTGATCTACAACACTCTCCTTATTGAACCACGTCCAACTACACACACTCCAGAAGATCAGTTCCCACAAATACTATATCTTGAAATGTAAAGAGTGCAAAGAAGTCACAGATCTGTGTTATCTAGCTTACAAACACACAAACTAACACACAAACAGGGGCGGAAAAAACACAAACCTCCGATTAAAAGCAGACTGAAGATCACGCTGCTTGACGGCAGGAATATAAGAATACAAAATATAAAATAACTGTAGTGGAGTAAACAAAAATATCTCTGAGTGTAAAAGTGTAAAGTGGCATAAAAACAAACTTCTGAGAAGTACAAATACCTCCGATGTGTACTCTAGTAAATTCACTGTTCACTCTCATGACTTTAAGAGTATTTTAAACCGGTTTCCCTTGTATTTTAAATACTGTGGTGTATAAGTGATAGAGTATTATAAGTAAATGTGGTGATAAAGTGTCTGAATGCATCATTATTGCATCTTTATTACATGTAAACAACAACTATAACAACAACAACAACAGACATTGAACGCATCTCAGTTTCTTATGTTCTCCTGCAGCTTCTACCGCCTCACGTTCACGGCCACCTCGGAAATCTCAGCTTTGTGCGCTGACATAACACCAGGTTATTATGATCATGATCATTTTTCATAACTCACAGGAGTGACAGAAAACTGCAGGAACATCAGGGTCGTGTCCACCGCGGTGATGAGATACACCACGTTGATGATCCTGCTCCTCCTCCGCCTCTCCTCCTCGGCCCCGGCCGGGGAAACTTCACCTTTTCCGCTCATGTCGACGTCCGGAGGAGCTGCAGCTGCTCGGTCACGATCACCGGGAGACTGTGAGGTAACAGCGGGTTCAGAGGGAGTCTCCTGCCGCTGAACTCTCCCCTGCAGCCCGTGGACTTTGAGGCGGAGGAGGCGGAGCCGGGAGGTGGACGCTCCCTTCGGCCTGAAGCAGTGAGATAAACCCGGCGGTGGAGGCGGGGACGTGTTTGGTAGAAGCATCGTTCACCGGTGGATGTGCACGTGAGCGCGAGTCCCGCCGGTGACACCGGGAAGAACGATGAGCGCGAACCCGGACGTTTAAATTGTGAAAAGTCCCAGCGCACGTGAACTTGCAAGTTTCCTAACATGGGGGGTTCGAGTGCTCGTGCTGCGCGTCGTAATTTTGGAGATGTATTGAGTTTTTGAGTGAAATTTGAGGCTACTACTTATTTTAATCACCGCATCAATCAATTATTCTTTTGTTTTAATTGGCATTACAATTTCTTATAGTGAAATGGGATTTAATTTAAGATATAATTTATTCCCAAAGCCGTCAGAATGTAGAACTGTTTTCATATCAGGACACTACACCTTCTTCTTTCCCGCGGGCCGGATCCGGTCCGACTGTAAGTCAAATCCGGCCCGCGGGTGATAAGGGGAGAATATATTTTGTTATTTTATTTTTTATTTAATTTTTTTATTAAACTTTTTTTTAATTATCAGAATCAGGTTTATTGGCCAAGTAAGTTTGCAAAAACAGGGAATTTGACTCGGTAAAGTGGCTCTCAGTTACTTACAAAGAATACACATCACAAAACAATCATAACAAAACAAAACAAAGCAAAACAAAACAATACAACAGTCCGAACAGTGCGACGGTCTAAGAAAAGAAGTGCAGGTGTGCATATTACAATTTTCCAGTGAGGTTGAAATAAGTAAACATGATTAAATATAATTATAATATATATTATATATAATATCCGTCAGTTGGTCTGTTGCTGCAGAAACAGCAGCCGTATTCTCCAAATTTCGTGATACACACGAAGGTTCGTTTTTATGTTTATACATATTGTAGCGTCCTCGCCTCACAGACGACACGGAACTCCTTCTCTGTTTAGTTACTTTATTATAGTGAACACGAACATGTCACACTTGTCGTTCTTACTCCGTCACTCCACACATCAACAACCATAGATATATATATAGAGGCTAGATGTCTCGGCCAATGGAGTCGAACGTCCATACAGGGCTGCCATCTTGCGTCAGGGGGCTCGCTCACCCTTAACATTGTGATGTAATGGTACGTACTTTTTAAATAACCATAATTTATTCAATTTTCAACCAATTTTTAAACGGTGTGTTTTTTTATAAACATCAGAGAGGTAGTTATGACACTGCATACTTATGAATAATTATGTTATTTTCTAAAAAATTGAATAATGTTCTTAAATAGGTACAAGATTTCCCTTTACAAATATACATCAAGAATAATTTTCTTTTATTTTCTTTAAAAAGTACATGAACCCCTACCAACACAATGTTATGGGTGAGCGAGCTGCCTGTGGTAAGATGGCCGCCATGTGCGGACGTTCTACTCCGTTGGCTGGAAACGTGGACGAGACATCTAACATTATATATATATAGCTATGGGTTGGTGTGTGTGGATGTTTAACTATAGACCACCACCAGCTGCAGGGAAACAGGAAGTGACGCAAGTCGCTTAGCGTAGTACGTCAGTGGTGATTTGCAGAAATGGTGTTCAGATAACTTGTGAAACACGGATCACAAGTTATCAGGACACAGACAGAACTGACGTTCACTTTGTGTTGGTTTGATTCTCTACAGTTTATGAGACACATGTTTCAACCTGCGACACAACACGTGACGTCACGCACACACACAGACACACAGTCATGTGATTTCCAGTAAATGCAGAGATCACGAGCAGCCAGTGGAAGTGAAATTTCAAACTTTGTTCGAACTTTAAGGAGCAAAGGGAGGAGAGAGACGTGAAGTCTGAGGCTGGTGAGTGTTCAGCGACATTAATATTATTCATCGTGTGGGGGTTGACTCTGTTATATTTGAAGAAACACTAAGTTTATCTACCTGGCTTCATTGTGTGTGTTTGAGCTCACAGTGTTTTTCCTCTCAGACTGACGATGAGTGGTTATGAGGAGGAAGTGGAGGACAGAGCAGAGGCTCCAGGGTTCAGCTGTGTGTCTCTGAAGAGTGACATGTCCATGGGAGAACCTCACAACTTCAGTAAAGAACCTGGACCCTCACACACAAAGTAAGAGACCTGCTACAAACATGTGAAGCTCCAAACTGAATCCTCAGAGAATGAACCAGTGAATGATGTGTTCTGAATAAAACATGTTTGTGTTTGCAGAGGTCAGGACCACAGACTGAGAGCAGAGTCTCCAGGGTCCAGCTGTCTGTCTCTGAAGAGTGACTGGTCCATGAGAGAACCTCAAAACTTCAGTAATGAACCTGGACCCTCTCACACAGAGTAAGAGACTGTTTCTACTGGGACCTGCTCTGAAGAGGATCTAGTTTCCTCTAGTGTGGCCCCTGCATTAGGACACAGCTTCATTGAAGTTGGTGACTAATCTCTCAGAATCACTCAAAGAGCTGCAGACCTCCACCAAGAACCAACACGCTCCTTGTGACACCACTTTGAAATCCACTAGAGACTCATTTTTTGATTTGGATCTGCACCAAATTCCACAAACTGGTAAACATCAGTCCTCTGAACATGTTTGTGAAAGAGGACCCCCCCCCCCCCCCCCCCAATCTGGTTCAAAGACCACATCCTTCCACCAAGTTTACTGGTAATCTATTCAGTGGTGTTTTCAATCCCACTTGTTCAACCAACACACAAACATACTGGGTGAAAACAAAACCTCCTTGACAGAAGTGATGACAACCTGTGACTGTGACATGTGAGTTATCAGGACATGTCTTCACAGGGAGAGGAAGAGGAGTCATGTTTCTGAGGAGGAGCAGTCGTCCTGCTGTGCTTCGTTCCAGGACGTCCTGAAGAATCCAGTCTCCACCAGCTGTGGTCACTGGTTCTGCAGACAGTGCATCACCTCATACTGGGACCAGTCTGGTTCTTCAGGAGACTCCTCCTGTCCCCAGTGTGGACAAAGATCCAGAACAGGAGCTGGAGGTCAGACAGCCGGTCAGAGCAGCACTGTAGGGGAGAGCGGGGTAATGTGGGACATCGGGTGATGTGAAACACCCACTGTATCTAGGCAACGGAACACATTTGTGGTCATGTGACTATTATGTTTTCAAGCCCCTCCCATTCCCCCCTTGCCATGAAGGAGAAGTTTTTGCAGGTGCTGTGGAAAGTATTTTTTTCACAAAAATGTGTTTTTTGCATGTAAAAGTAAATTTTCTTGCTTTGAACTTAATCAACTGTTGTGTCAAAACAAATTGATACAGGTAGAGAAAATTATATCATACATGTTGATGAACTTCCAACATATAAAACCATGTGATTGATGCTAGCTGAAGATTAGCCTGAATTGATAAAAGATGTTGTTTTTCTAAAATTGTGGCTTTGGGGTAAAGTGGTACAAATGCTGTGGGGTAAAGTGGGACAGTGTCTCACTTTACCCCACCATGAAGCACAAGTTAAGTTTAGTCTTAAATATATTTTAGTGTTATATTACATTATATATGTTTTATTTTTAATGTGATAAACATTGTATAAAAGCCATCATGCCAAGAAACTACACCAGGAAGACATCCTGGGGCCAAACACCCCTCGCAGAGTTGGAGAGTGCAGCCGCTGAGGTCATGAAGGAAATAAGTCCTTAAGAAAAGCTGGAAGGGATAGAAATATTGATAAGACAACACCCAAACGATTCATAAAGTAAAGACAAAGGGAAAGTAAAATCAGTAGCCTGGGGTGCAGTAGCTGAGGTAAAGAGAATATTCACAGATGAGATGGAGGAGGAGCTTGCCAAACACTTGAAACAACTAGCTGACCAGTTCCATGGCCTTGCTCCAGTTAAGTGCCGTGAACTATGGAGCCAGAACAGTCTCAAAAGGATTAAATGCACACAGAAATGAATACATGCGCAAAAAAGATCCACAAATACATTTTCAATGCACACACAAATATGTTTCATTCCATATATAAGTAAAAAAAATTCACATGTAAAATATAAGATTCATAAACATATTTCCGATGCACACACAAATAGAAAAAAAATTCACAAATATATGCATGTAAAAGTATTTGCAATCTTCATCAAATACATATTTGGAGCTTGTTACATTCATATATAAACTGTTGGACCTGCATTTACAAAGTGCTTTTAATTTGTAAACCTCGCTGCATTTGTGTGTGAGACTTTTGAGACTTTTGAGACTTCCCTGACGTGTCTCTGTTTCACGAATGCGTTTTTTCTAAGAGGGGATCGTCTGTAGCCAATCAGATGTCTCACTCCTGTACAGCCAATCACGTGAGTGCCATTACAGGACGTCATTAAAACGCCCGCAGGCAGCCTGGAGGTTTTTAGCCCGCCAGCCAATAGACATAGAATTAGTAGACGCTGATCCCCGGCTCCTCACACACAGTGAACGATGACAACAGAAAAGGATGTTGATGACGTGACAGTTTTGCTGAAATAAAGTGACACCCAGCGGGTCATAATGCTTATGTTATCGTGTCTTAACGCAGCGGTTCCCCGGTCTTGTTTCCAAACTGCGTTGCTAATTCAACAGCTGCAACAGGTTGAAGCTACACGGAGGCAGCTAGCTCCCCCTTCCCAGCTTCCACACACAATCAGCCGGACAACGCCGCTGGCTCAACACACTTGTCACACTAATCAGCGGCGTTGTCCGGCTGACGGTGGCTGGTTAGAGCACTTCATGTGTGTACGGTCACATACGGTTATAACGAACTTTGATAACGGGGATAGCGGGCTAGCCACCATGCTAACTGCGGTGGGAACAGCGCCAAAACCCGCTGACTTTAATCCCAAGGCTCTCATCACATTGTTTCTCAAACACCGTCAGGTTAGAAGCAAACACTTGGTAGTAGCTAGTATCGGCTGTCCGTGCTGATTGTGTGTGGAAGCTAGCTGCCTCCGTGTAGCTTCAAGCTGTTGCAGCTGTTGAATGAGCAACGCAGTTTGGAAACAATACCGGGGAACCGCTGCGTTAAGACACGATAACATAAGCACTTTGACCCGCTGGGTGTCACTTTATTTCAGCAAAACTGTCGCGTCATCAACATCCTTTTCTGTTGTCATCGTTCACTGTGTGTGAGGAGCCGGGGATCAGCGTCTACTAATTCTATGTCTATTGGCTGGCGGGCTAAAAACCTCCAGGCTGCCTGCGGGCGTTTTAATGACGTTGTGTAATGGCACTCACGTGATTGGCTGTACAGGAGTGAGACATCTGATTGGCTACAGACGATCCCCTCTTAGAAAAAACGCATTCGTGAAACAGAGTCGCGTCAGGGGAGTCTCAAGAGTCTCAAAAGTCTCACACACAAATGCAGCGAGGTTTACAAATTAAAAGCACTTTGTAAATGCAGGTCCAACAGTTTATATATGAATGTAACAAGCTCCAAATATGTATTTGATGAAGATTGCAAATACTTTTTTTCTATTTGTGTGTGCATCGGAAATATGTTTATGAATCTTATATTTTACATGTGAATTTTTTTTACTTATATATGGAATGAAACATATTAGTGTGTGCATTGAAAATGTATTTGTGGATCTTTTTTGCGCATGTATTCATTTCTGTGTGCATTTAATCCTTTTGAGACTGTTCTGGCTCCATAGTGAACTGGCATTTGAATACGCAGAGAAAACAATATCCCTGTCCCTGCCAACTGGACAGAGAAACAATGTGCAGGTAAGCTAGGGTGTGCAAGAGATCACATGACTCATAATAATCATAAATGTGTTTAATTGACCAATCCCCATGATTCTGTTACTAGTCCGATATTAGTGGTTGTCAATCTAGCTGTCGGGATTTTAACTATTACATCATGTGTTGTTATGGTAGTTTTAAAGTGGAAAAAATAAGTGGACCACTTTACCCCGTAGCTGGGGTAAAGTGGGACACAAGATCATATTTTCACTGCCCTTTGTCCTGAAGACATTCAGATCATTTCCATTGCTAGAACACATCCTGAATTGGAAATGTGTAAATTTTACTGATATATCAGTTTAGCTCGCCTAGAGGTGAGCAAATGTAAAAAATGTCCCATATTACCCCGCTCTCCCCTACATGTGTCTGCCGCAGTGTTAATTTCGTTGACGAAAACTATGACGAAAAATATCCGTTAACGACCCTTTTTCCATGACGAAGACGAGACGAAGACGAAACGAAAACGGATCTTTGAAAATAAAAACTATGACTAAATCTATTTTTAATTTTCGTTGACGAGACGAGACGAGACGGAAATGTTGGTGGTTGACTAAGTCACAGTAATTTTTTTAAACATCATCGTATCAGGCCGTCATGAAGTATCAGGAGCGGGCGAGTGAGTGTGTGTGTCTGTGTGTGTCTGTGTGTGTGTGTGTGTGTGTTTGCGCCAGATAGCGCACCGGTCCCGAGGCTCCGCCCCCTGCCCCGCTCACTCGCTCAGAGAGACACAGTGATATCAGAGCTCGTTCACGTGAAGAAGCCGGTCACTGACTGGTTGCTTCTTAACTATGGAAACAGTGAAAACACAGAGTTTCTCTGGTCTCAGCTGATCAGAGATCAGCGCAGCAGCTTCTTGATCAGAGCAGAAGCTGCAGTTGGTTTCTAAAGAGCTTCAGTATCTGTGTTCGCCTCCAGTCTAACCTGCTCTCGCTTTTTGTTTTCACATTTAAAACCAAATTTATATTTTTAAGCTATTAGGCTGCAGCTATATGTTTTTATTTATTTCAAAATAGGGTACTTCTTATTTCATACATTTCCCACAAGTATGGGGAGGACTCAAATAGCCCTACAAAGTTCTGTGTTTAATTTATTTCAAAGTTATAATACTTATAAATGCAACAAACTATAGTGTAGTATAGTATAACTTCAGACACATTTTATTTGGGGGAAGAGGGGGCAAAATAAGTAAGTAAAGGTTGCTGACCCCTGCTATAGACCTATGCTGTTAGGGATATCTAATGGACAACCTAAGTACTGCAAGCTAGACTATTATGCAGTTTTAGACACAACACAGTGTCCCTGGGCCTGAGAAGAGAAGAAAAGGAGTTTAATGTGGCTATTAAATGTGACTAAAACTAGACTAAAATATAATTTGTTTTCGTCGACTAAAACTAGACTAGAACTAAGAAGGATAAAAATGACTAAATGTGACCAAAACTAATATGCATTTTCGTCAAAAGACTAAGACTAAGACTAAATGAAAAATACCTGCCAAAATTAAGACTGGTCTGCAGATGTCTTCACTTCTGACAACAGCACATGTGGTTTTATTTGGTTCCTTCATACAGCATCAACATTTAACATCGTTAGAAAAGCACAAAGTTACAAAGCTTTTATTTTCTGTAGTTTTTCTGTATCTGATGAAATCAATCAGCAGATTCTCAGATTCTATGTCTCTGACATTGTTTCTTGTCTTTCAGCAGATCGTGGTCTGCAGGAGGTTTTAGATGAACATAAGCTCAGTGTGAGGAGGAGATGTGAACATGTGACTGAAGGAAATGATGAAACAGGAAGTAGAACCCTCCTCAACAGGATCTACACTGATCTCTACTCCACAGAGGGACAGAGTGAAGAGGTTAATACTCAACATGAGGTGAGGCAGCTTGAGAAGGCTTCCAAGATGAAGATCCTCCAGGACACTCCCATCAAGGTCCACGACATCTTTAAAGCCTCCACTGACCAGCAGAGCAGCATCAGAGTCGTCCTGACCAACGGCGTCGCTGGCGTTGGAAAAACCTTCTCGGTGCAGAAGTTCACTCTGGACTGGGCAGAGGGTTTAGAAAACCAGGATGTGGGTCTGCTGGCTGTGCTTTCGTTCAGGGAGCTGAACTTGGTGAAGGACCAGCAGCACAGTCTTCTCACGCTGCTCCATGTTTTCCATCCAGCGTTACAGAAGCTCACTGCAGAGACGCTCGCTGTCTGTAAACCTTTGTTCATCTTTGACGGCCTGGATGAAAGCAGACCTTCTCTGGACTTCAACCACAGGGAGCTTGTGTCTGAGGTCACACAGAGGTCATCAGTCAACGTGCTGCTGACAAACCTCATCCGGGGGAATCTGCTTCCCTCGGCTCTCGTCTGGATAACCTCCAGACCTGCGGCGGCCAATCAGATCCCCCCTACATGTGTTGACAGGGTCACAGAAGTACGAGGCTTCACTGACGCCCAGAAGGACGAGTACTTCAGGAGGAGATTCAGTGATGTAGAGCTGTGCAGCAGAATCATCTCACACATCAAGATGTCCAGGAGCCTCCGCATCATGTGTCAAATCCCAGTCTTCTGCTGGATCAGTGCTACAGTTCTGGAGCACATGTTGACCACAGACCAGAGAGGAGAGCTGCCCAAGACCCTTACTGACCTGTACTCACACTTCCTGCTGGTTCAGACAAAGAGGAAGAACAACAAGTACGGTGAGAAGAAGGCTGACAGGGACGTTCTCCTGAAGCTGGGGAGGCTGGCACTTAAACATCTGGAGGAAGGAAACATCATGTTCTACCAAGAAGACCTGGAGCAGTGTGGTCTTAATGTCACAGAGGCCTCGGTGTACTCAGGAGTTTGTACTGAGATCTTCAGAAGAGAGTGTGTGATCTTCCAGAAATCAGTCTACTGCTTTGTTCATCTGAGCGTTCAGGAGTTTCTGGCTGCAGTCTACATGTTCCACTGTTACACCGAGAGGAACACAGAAGAACTCAACAACTTCTTGGGAACATATGGGGACACAGACTGTAACTTCTCCCTGGATGACCTCCTGAAGAGAACCATGAAGAAATCGCTCACCAGTACAAATGGTCATCTGGACCTGTTTGTTCGCTTCCTTCACGGCCTCAGTCTGGAGTCCAACCAGAGAGTCTTAGGAGACCTGCTGGGTCGGACAGGGAACAATCCAAAGATCATCCAGAGAGTCATCAACAACCTGAAGGAGATGGAGAGTGATGACATTTCTCCTGACAGAAGCATCAACATCTTCCACTGTCTGACTGAGATGAACGAGCACTCAGTTCATCAGCAGATGAAACTGTTCCTGACGTCAGAGAACAGATCAGAGGAGAAACTCTCTGAGATCCACTGCTCAGCTCTGGCCTACATGCTGCAGATGTCAGAGGAGGTTCTGGATGAGTTGGACCTGATGAAGTTCAACACATCATACCAGGGTCGACTGAGACTGATCCCAGCTGTGAGGAACTGCAGGAAGGCTCGGTGAGTCCAGACATGATCAATAACATGTTCAATCAGTGGAGATGAGTCATTCTTCAAATACACTCAGTGTTAAATGATTCTCATTGTTTTGGGCAGCATGGTGTTGCTGTGGTCAACACTGTTAGTGCAGCCTTTCTGTGAGGAGGAGGTTCTCCTGGTGTCTGCAGGGTTTTCTCTGGGTTCTCCAGCTTCCTCCACAAACTCATTTATGTAACATATACATTTGGTATTAATACATATATTCTCATTGTTCTCATGTCCATATGAGAACAACTGATCAGATGTGGGGAGTGAAATCCAATAGGGGAGGGGGGCCCATGGAAAGCCTTGATGATTACAATATATAAATAATAATTAATTATATTAATTTCATTTCTAAGTGCTTAATGAAACTGGTTGAATAAATCGATTGATTGGCTGAAGGACTGTGGTCAACTGTCTCACCAGTGGCGGATGGTGAAAAATATTCATCAGCCGTTGTGCTGTCAAACTACGATTCAACACAAACTGCAGGAAACCAGGTCTTTGTGAAATATCATCATCATCATCAGATCATCGTCATCCGCTTATCCGGGGTCGGGTCGCGGGGGGAGCAGCTCAAGCAGGGGGCCCCAGACTTCCCTTTCCCGGGCCACATTGACCAGCTCTGACGGGGGGATCCCGAGGCGTTCCCAGGCCAGTTTTGAGATATAATCTCTCCACCTAGTCCCGGGTCTTCCCCGAGGTCTCCTCCCCACTGGACGTGCCTGAAAAACCTCCCAAGGGAGGCGCCCAGTGGGCATCCTTACCAGATGCCCGAACCACCTCAGCTGACTCCTTTCTAAGTAAAGGAGCAGCGGCTCTAATCCGAGTTCCTCACGGATGACTGAGCTTCTCACCCTATCCCTAAGGGAGACGCCAGCCACCCTTCTGAGAAAACTCATCTCGGCCGCTTGTACCCGCGATCTCGTCCTTTCGGTCATCACCCAGCCCTCATGACCATAGGTGAGGATAGGAACGAAGATCGACCGGTAGATCGAGAGCTTTGCCTTGCGGCTCAGCTCTCTTTTCGTTACAACGGTGCGGTAAAGCGAACGCAATACCGCCCCCAGCTGCTCCGATTCTCCGGCCAATCTCACGCTCCATAGTACCCTCACTCGCGAACAAGACCCCGAGGTACTTGAACTCCTTCACTTGGGCTAAGGACTCATTTCCTACCCGGAGTAAGCAACCATTGGTTTCCTGCTAAGAGTCATGGCCTCAGATTTAGCGGTGCTGATCCTCATCCCAGCCGCTTCACACTCGGCCGCCAGCCGATCCAGTGAGTGCTGAAGGTCACAAGCCGATGATCCAATGAGGACCACATCATCCGCAAAAAGCAGTGACGAGATCCTCAGACCACCGAACTGCAACCCCTCCCCACCACGACTACGCCTCGATATCCTGTCCATGTATATCACAAACAGGATTGGTGACAAGGCGCAGCCCTGGCGGAGACCAGCACCCACTGAGAACGAAACTGACTGGCTGCCGAGGACCCGAACACAGCTCTCGCTTTGGGAGTACAGAGATTGGATGGCCCTGAGGAGAGACCCCCTTACCCCATACTCCCGCAGCACCTCCCACAGTTTCTCCCGGGGGACCCGGTCATACGCCTTCTCCAGATCCACAAAACACAAGTGGACCGGATGGGCATACTCCCAGGCCCCCTCCAGGATCCTTGCGAGAGTGAAGAGCTGGTCCGTAGTTCCACGTCCGGGGTGAAAACCGCATTGTTCCTCTTCAATCTGAGGTTCGACGATCGGCCGAACCCTCCTTTCCAGCACCTTGGAGTAGACTTTACCAGGGAGGCTGAGAAGTGTGATACCCCGGTAATTGGCACACACTCTCTGGTCCCCCTTTTTGAACAGGGGAACCACCACCCCGGTTTGCCAAGTCCTTCTCCATGGCCTCTCCGAACTTCTCCCACACCCACTGCTTAGCCTCCGACACGGCAGCAGCTGCAGCCCTTCGGGCCTGTCGGTACCCTGCAACCGAGTCCGGAGTCCTCCAGGATATCATATCCCGGAAGGCCTCCTTCTTCAATCGGACGGCTTCCCTGACCACCGGTGTCCACCACGGTGTCCGAGGGTTACCGCCCCTTGAGGAGCCTAAGACCCTGAGGCCACAGCTAGCCACCGCAGCTTCAGCAATGGAGGCTTTGAACACCGCCCACTCTGGCTCAATGCCCCCAACCTCCACAGGAATGCCAGAAAAACTCCGCCGGAGGTGTGAGTTGAAGATACCTAGGACGGGGGCCTCCTCCAGACGTTCCCAGTTCACCCGCACTACTCGTTTGGGCTTACCAGGTCTATCCGGAAATTTCCCCCATTCCCTGATCCAACTCACAACCAGATGGTGGTCGGTTGACAGTTCCGCCCCTCTCTTTACCCGAGTGTCCAAAACATGCGGCCTCAGATCAGATGACACAATCACAAAATCGATCATTGATCTTCGGCCTAGGGTACTCTGGTACCAGGTACACTTATGAGCACCCTTATGTTCGAACATGGTGTTTGTTATGGATAATCCATGACTAGCACAGAAGTCCAATAACAAACGACCGCTCGGGTTTAGATCAGGGAGGCCGTTCCTCCCCACCACGCCTCTCCAGGTGTCTCCATCGTTGCCCACGTGGGCGTTGAAGTCACCCAGCAGAACTACGGAGTCCCCTACTGGAGCCCCATACAGGACTCCATTCAGGGTCTCCAAGAAGGCCGAGTACTCTGAGCTGCTGTTTGGTGCATACGCCGGACAACAGTCAGAGTTTTCCCCCCTACAACCCTTAGGCGCAGGGAGGCGACCCTCTCGTCTACCGGGGTAAACTCCAACACAGCGGCGCTCAGCCGGGGATTTATGAGTATCCCCACACCCGCCCGGCGCCTCACGCCCTCGGCAACTCCGGAGAAGAATAGAGTCCAACCCTTATCCAGGAGTACAGTACCAGAGCTGAGACTGTGCGTGGAGGTAAGCCCCACCAGATCTAACTGATAGCGCTCCACCTCCCTCACAAGCTCCGGTTCCTTTCCCCACAGCGAGGTGACGTTCCACGTCCCCAGAGCCAGCTTCTGCCGCCCGGGTCTGGTCCGTCGAGACCCCTGACCTTCGCTGCCACCCATGTGGCTGCGCACCCGACCCCAACGGGTCTTCCCACAGGTGGTGGGCCCATGGGATGAAGAGAGGGGGGGTGCCACGTAGTTTGTTCGGGCTATGCCCGACCGGGCTCCGTGGCAAACCCGGCCACCAGGCGCTCGCCATCGAGCCCTCCGTCTGGGCCTGGCTCCAGACGGGGGCCCCGGGCTTCCTCCGGGCCGGGTCACATCTCCTCTTTTTACGTTATTCATTGAGGTTTTTTTTTAACCATTCTTAGTCTGGCCCCTCACCTGAGACCACTCTGCCATGAGAGACCCTACCAGGAGCACAAGGCTCCAGACAACACAGCCCTCAGGTTCATAGGGACACGCAAACCTCTCCACCACGATAAGGTGACGGTTCCAGGAGAGGCTTTGTGAAATAGTTCGTATTTATTTAATTCCAGTAATAAAAGTAAATTGCATACTGCAATAACTAACTAAACTAAGCTTAGAAAACTAAATCAAATTAAAACATACAGAAATTATAATAATCAGCCGATTGATAAATAATGTCAATTATTATTAGTTGTTGCCCTCCTGCTCAGATAGTAAGTATAGGATGCATCATTAAATTACTGACTGAGTCTGGTTACTAGTGTTTACTAAGTACACATTCCTGAAACATATACAGTACTATTAACAAACACTATTGAGCAAAAATAAAAGGCGGTGCCATACCCTGCTGGATATCTTATGAGGTAAACTATACACAAAGAAAACACAATTTGACACAGATAACTTATCCACCTCTTCATTGTGTTTTCTCACCTGACCCTGTGGCCTTCATCCAGCTGCACATCAAAGTTAACTGTTCCTAACATGGCTATAGCTTCCTTGTCATTTCCATGTGCGCCATCCTAGACTCATGTTTCTTTATTTTCTCGGATTAATGCTTCACATCTCTCACTCCAGTAACAGTCTGTGCTGTTTCTGTTCCAGCAGCTTTAAAAAGTCAACATGGAAACAAAAGACTGCATTAACATGGCTACTTCCTGTTGCCACGCCTTTGTGCTGTACCAGTTATGTGAAGATCCTCAGGTGTGTGTATCGCAGCTGCGATGCTGTTTCAAGTGAACCTGCTGCCGTCATGTCACTAGTTCCGTCTCATTTCCTCCACGGACACCAAGCAACCGGGCTTGGGCGCTAGCAGAAGCTTAATTTTCGACGACGTTGGTTGGCCAAATTGACTTGCTATACTCGTATCGTTATCCGCACATTTCCACTGAGCTTATGAATAAAAAATACAAATAAGTTATCATAGTTAATGTTAGATTACGTTTTATTAAAGACGTAAAAACAATGAAAACCAAACTCTCCAAAAGGGAGGGGGGCGCACTAGCTCCCTCTATTGGCCGGCTGCCACTGTATGTGACACACATTTCCATTTTTTGTTTGAGTCCAACTGGTCAAAATGTGAAGAAATCCCCTAAAGACAGACTTGAGATATCATGTTCAAGAGGCTAGAAACATGTTGTGTGACCTGACCTTTGACCTTTGACCACGTGAATCTAATGAGTTCCTCTGTCAGTCTAATTTGACGCTTGAACCAAATCTGAAAGGATTCTCTTGAGGAGTTTTTAACAAGTTCATGAGGCATAAAGGGGATTTACCAGGGTGAGGGTCACATGATCACGTTTTGTATGAATGTTGTTTTCTGATTTTATTCTAACAGATATTTTCTTTAATTGCAGACTTGGTGGTTTTGAACTCTCAGAGACTCACTGTGAAGTCGTGGCCTCAGCTCTGAAGTCAGACCCCTCACATCTGAGAGAACTGGATCTGAGTGACAACTACCTGAAGGACTCAGAAGTGAAGCTGCTGTGTTCTGGACTGGAGAGTCCAAACTGTCGACTGGAGACTCTGAGGTCCTTAAATCCTTCTTCACTTTTCCAACTTTCTTTCTTATTGGGTCATTATTTATTTAAATTGTCTCAGTTCTGCTCTGCTCACTGTCCCTCAGTCATCTGTCACTCACCCAGCCTGTCAGTCACGTCCACCTCATCAACTCCATTCACCTGCACTCAGCTGCTCCTGATCACTAAGAAAGTGTCAGTAAATAACATGTGGACTAAGGCCGAGCACTCGTCCTCCTCAGGTTTTCAAAATAAGACACATTATTATTGAAACACGATGGACTGTTGATAAGTATAGAAACAAACAGGAAGTGAGTGTCAGGAGCCATCCCTACTTTAAACAGTGTTTAATTACACAAACCTGCTCAGTGACCAACACACAGAGAAGAAGGTGATGAATGAAACAATGGTCCAACATGTCTGATCTGATATTTATCTTCAGGTCACAGACTGGACTGAGGTCAGCAGCATGTTGAGAGTCTGTGTTGACATGATGACGATCCACAACAACAGGAGGACACATTCAAATATTCATATTTCTTTATCCAGGTTGAAGAACTGCAGTCTGTCAGAGATCAGCTGTTCTTCTCTGGCTTCAGCTCTGAGGTCAAACCCCTCTCATCTGAGAGAACTAAATCTGAGAGGATACTACCTGAAGGACTCAGGAGTGAAGGAGCTGTGTGGTTTCCTACAGAGTCCAACTTGTCAACTGGAGACTCTGAGGTTAGTTCACTGACTGACTTTTGTAGAACTCATATCTATAAAACAGCATTTATACACAAGTTCTGATTTAATTCTAATTTATAATAATTCCTCTTCATACATAACTTGAATCCATTCATTAATTAATTTGTGACATTTTAAATATTCAGCTACTTGTTAAAACACTGAATTTAGTTCTTGATTTCCTAAACTGATCTGCAGGACAGAGACCGGGTCCAAATAATCTATTTTTACTGAATCAGGACTCGTTTTTAGTCTAACATGTCTGATTTCATATTTATCTTCAATGTTATGAGTCTGTGCTGACATGAATATTTTTGTACCATATACATTTGGTATTAATACATATATACATTCTCATTGTTCTCATGTCCATATGAGAACAACTGATCAGATTTTGGGAGTGAAATCCAATGTGATCACTGTTCAGGAGTTTGAGGGTTCCTCAAGCTCATGGAGAAATATACATATTTATCTACATTTATATATATAAATGTAGATAAATATGTATATATACAAATGTGGAAAGTTTCTATCTGAGCGAACAGCTAGCTCAGCGTGAAGAGACAATCACTCAATCCAAGTGAATTACCACCCTGCGTGTGTGTGTGCGTGTGTGTGTTTTTGTGTTTTTGTGTGTGTACGTACATACAGTGGCGTCATTGTGGTGGGGAAAAATGGAACTGACTTCCCAGGGCCCCAAACTGGAGGGGGGCCCTTGAAAAGCATTGATGATTTAAAATATATAAATAATAATTAATTATATTAATTTCATTTCTCAGTGCTCAATGAAACTGGTTGACTAAATCGATTGATTGGCTGAAGGCCTGTGGTCACCTGTCTCACCAGAGGCTGATGGTGAAAAAATATTCATCAGCCGCTGTGCTGTTCAACTATGATTCAAAACAAACTGAAGGAAACCAGGTCTTTGTGAAATAGTTGGTATTTATTCAATTCCAATAATAAACATAAAAGTAAATTACATACTGCACTAGCTAACTTAAAAGACTAAGCTTAGAAAACTAAATTAAATAAAAACATACCGAAATAATAATAATCAGCCGATTGATAAATAATGTAAATTATTATTAGTTGTATTATTATTAATTGTTGCCCTCGACCTCAGATAGTAAATAGAGGATACATCATTAAACTACTGACTGAGTCTGGTTACTAGTGTTAACTATGTACACATTCCTGAAACATATACAGTACTATTAACAAACACTATTAAGACAAACTAGAAGGCGTTGCCATACACTGCTGGATATCTTAGGAGGTAAACTATACACAAAGAAAACACACTCAGAATTTGACACAGATAACTTAT
The DNA here is from genome assembly GCF_947347685.1 of Pleuronectes platessa. Lineage (NCBI taxonomy): Eukaryota > Metazoa > Chordata > Actinopteri > Pleuronectiformes > Pleuronectidae > Pleuronectes > Pleuronectes platessa. The sequence continues at coordinate 30,529,059 of NC_070626.1, forward strand.
CCACCTCTTCATTGTGTTTTCTCACCTGACCCTGTGGCCTTCATCCAGCTGCACAGCGATGTTAACGGTTCCTAACATGGCTAAAGCTTCCTTGTATTTTCCATGTGCGCCCTCCTAGACTCATGTTTCTTTATTTTCTCGGATTAATGTTTCACATCTCTCACTCCAGTAACAGTCTGTGCTGTTTCTGTTCCAGCAGCTTTAAAAAGTCAACATGGAAACCCAAATACTGCATTAACATGGCTACTTCCTGTTGCCACGCCTGGGCTTGGGCGCTAGCAGAACCTTTATTTTTTCGACGATGTTGATTGGCCAAATTTACTTTGCTATATGCGACCTTTGACTACCTGAATCTAATGAGTTCCTCTGTCAGTCTAATTTAAAGCTTGAACCAAATCTGAAAGGATTCTCTTGAGGAGTTTTTAACATGTTCATGAGACAAAAAGGGGATTTGCCAGGGTGAGGGTCACATGATCACGTTTTGTATGAATGTTGTTTTCTGATTTTATTCTAACAGATATTTTCTTTAATTACAGACTCTGTGGTTGTCTACTCTCAGAGACTCACTGTGAAGTCGTGGCCTCAGCTCTGAAGTCAAACCCCTCTCATCTGAGAGAACTGGATCTGAGTGACAACAAGCTGCAGGACTCAGGAGTGAAGCTGCTGTGTTCTGGACTGGAGAGTCCAAACTGTCGACTGGAGACTCTGAGGTCTTTAAATCCTTCTTCACAATTCCAACTTTCTTTCTTATTGGGTCATTATTTATTTAAATTGTCTCAGTTCTGCTCTGCTCACTGTCCCTCAGTCACCTGTCACTCACCTGCTCCTGATCACTAAGAAAGTGTCAGTAAATAACATTTGGACTGAGGCAGAGCACTCGTCCTCCTCAGGTTTTTCAAAATAAGACACATTCTTATTGGAACGAGTTGGACAGTTGATAAGTATAGAAACAAACAGGAAGTGACTGTCAGGAGCCATCCCTACTTAAAACAGTGTTTAATTACACAAACCTGCTCAGTGACCAACACACAGAGAAGAAGCTGATGAATAAAACAATGGTCCAACATGTCTGATCTGATATTTATCTTCAGGTCACAGACTGGACTGAGGTCAGCAGCATGTTGAGTGTCTGTGTTGACATGATTACGATCCACAACAACATGAGGACACATTAAAATATTAATATTTCTTTATCCAGGTTGAACAGCTGCAGTCTGTCAGAGATCAGCTGTTCTTCTCTGGCTTCAGCTCTGAGGTCAAACCCCTCTCATCTGAGAAAACTGGATATGAGCTACAACGACCTGCAGGACTCAGGAGTGAAGGAGCTGTGTGGTTTTCTACAGAGTCCAACCTGTCGACTGGAGACTCTGAGGTCGGTTCACTGACTAACTTTTGTAGATCTCATATCTAAAAAACTGCATTTATACACAAGTTCTCATTTAATTATAATTATAATAATTCCTCTTAATACAAAACTTGAATCCATTCATTGATTAATTTGTGACATTTTAAATATTCAGCTACTTGTTAAAACACTGAGTTTAGTTCTGGATTTCCTAAACTGATCTGCAGGACAGAGACCGGGTCCAAATAATCGATTTTTACTGAATCAGGACTCGTTTTTAGTTCAATGTCTTATTTCTTATTTATCTTCCATGTTATGAGTCTGGGCTCACATGAATGTGTGTCTGTTGTTTTCACACATGAACTCAGTTTAATTTACAGTTAAGTTTTATTATTTATCCAGGTTGAGGAGTTGCAGACTGACAGAGATCAGCTGTTCTTCTCTGGCTTCAGCTCTGAGGTCAAACCCCTCTCATCTGAGAGAACTGGATCTGAGGTACAACGGCCTGCAGGACTCAGGAGTGAAGGAGCTGCTTGATCTACAGCAGAGTCCAACCTGTCGACTGGAGACTCTGAGGTCAGTAGATGGTTGGAATCAGTCCACGCTGCTTTCATCAGTATTTTACTAATCACAGTCAGTATCACAGATCCAGGGTCTGTGCTACCAAGCAGGATTTGTGGTTATCAGGTTAACTTCAGGTTTAGTTTTTTCAGTTCTACGAAGCTCGTCCACTTCTTAACGAGGTAAATCACCATGGTAACTTCTGATGAACGACTAACCTGCTCCAGGTTAAGTTGGAGATCAACCCGTATAGAAGCTCCGCCCACTGACCACAGTGACTCTACACTGTTGTGTGGTGCACACTCTCCTTAAAGGTGTTTCTATTGAGTAGTGATATCAGAGGTTTCCACCACAGTGTGTGTCCTCAGAGACAGTGTGTGTCCTCGGAGTCAGTGTGTGTCCTTAGAGACAGTGAGACAGAGTGTGTCCTCAGAGACAGTGTGTGTCCTCGGAGACAGTGTGTGTCCTCAGAGTCAGTGTGTGTCCTCAGAGACAGTGTTTGTCCTCAGAGTCACTGAGACGGTGTGTGTCCTCAGAGACAGTTAAGGCCTAATTATAGTCCTGCGACTGCAACCGCGGAAGGCCACGCAGCTGCATCGACGGATCCGTTTTGGTTTATGCTTCCTAAACGTGTTGCGCGTGTTGCAACGCAATTCACCGCCAGAACACTAGGCGGAGTAACTTTTTTTTTCGAAAACAAAACACACAAAGAAGAGACGTCTTCTTCTTCGTCGAATGTTTATTTACATCGCCACTCCGGCTCCTCATAGCCTATTTCTGGCAGACAAATCGGCCAGTCAGTGACAGTTTATACAAGTGGTCATACTTTCGGATCTCTTCTGCCAAGTGCTCATCTATTTGGTCCATATTCGTTCTTCTTAATCTTCCGTGATTTCCGCGTATTTTTGGGCATGAAACCGGAAACTAGACTCCGGACGGGATGTAGTAAGCCGACCAATCACAAGCCTTGCGGGCTGCGTGAGGCTCGCGTCGTTTTGTCGTATAGTTAGAAAAATTGGCGGACACACGCAAGCCGCCAGAGGGCTCGAAAGGGGCGTGTTGCGTGTCTTGCGTGCATGCGTGCGTCCGTGCAACACGAGTATAATTTGGCCTTTAGACAGTGTTTGTCCTCAGAGACAGTGTGTGTCCTCAAAGTCAGTGAGACAGTGTGTCCTCAAAGTCAGTGAGACAGTGTGTGTCCTCAGAGACAGTGAGGCAGTGTGTGTCCTCAGAGACAGTGAGACAGTGTGTGTCACATCCTGGTATCAAATGTTTCTCATCAAGAATCTTCTTCTCTTCCACTCGTCTTGTTAGTAAACAACAGATTCAGATCTCGTGACCTCGAGTTATTTATCTCGTTCACACACATTATTATATCGTGGTCATATAATATATTTTCACCAGATGCCACCAGGGGGCGCTGTAACTTACACATTGACACAATCCAGATGTTTTACCAGCTGTTCTTCCTGCATTTAGCAGCTGTAACTGAGTTTCTTTTATTCTGGATCATGTGTTTGTTCTCCTCTGATTTTTATTATAGAACAGTTTGATCCTGGTTGTGAAATATGAGGCTCTGCTGTCAGTCAAACTGTCCACGTCTGTGATTGGTCATACTCAGTAAACCCCGCCCCTTTTATGTGCACGTGCTCACACAGTGAAGCATGTCTTCACCTGTAACAGCAGTAAATCCACCTCTCAGGTGTCCACTCTGCACTTTGACATGCAGAGGACACACACTGAGCTCTTAGCGTGTTCATTCCAACACGTGAACATGAAGCAGAGAGGAAGCTGCTCCACCTCTGAACAGGACTGAAGTCCCTGCTGCTCTTTCTACTGGATGAGCTGCATCACTGACTCACAGCTGATGAAGTGAGTCTCTGTAACACTGATGTCTTCTTCTCTCAACAGGTGGGAGGGGAGATCTCCGTGGAGGTGAGTGTGAAGAGGACAGTGTGTGTGGACGGAGGCTGAGCTGTGACCTGAGGATCCAGAGGCTGAAGCAGCAGCAGCTGCTCAAAGTTAATTTAATCCTGTTATTATTCCTGCCGGATGTCAAGATGTAGTGTAAACTCCGACAGGATGTTATAATGATTTATCAATGATTGTTGATTATTCTGAGTATGATCTCATTCAGGTTAGGTTTATCAGAACATGTCGTCCGTCACGTCTCACAGCAACAACACAGAGAGAATTTGTGATTTACAGTTTTTCTCCATTGCTTTGGCTCATTTCACGAAACAGAAATGACATTCTCAGAGCTCTAAGTGCAATTGGCAAAATAGCCCATATGGTTCAGCACAACTACATAGATCACCTGCAAAAGGTCATATCTCTCCCAAAACAGCTAACTCATCAGTCAAAACCAAATCATTTTCTCATATAAATAGTCAGTGCCCCCAAAATGAAAATTTCCTTCTCGATTGCTGTGGCTCATCCCTCAAAATAACATAGATGGTTCAGCAAATCTCCATAGCACACCTGCAAAAGGTCATATCTCTCCCAAAACAGCAAACTCATCAGTCAAAACTAAATCATTTTCTCATACAAATAGTCAGTGCCCCCAAAATGAAAAGTCCCTTTGGCATTGTTTAAACACTACAGGTCAAAATGTTTAGATGTTTTGTCAGTATGGCAGTCGACCATAGAAATATCCCTAGTGTGCACATTTCAATCTTGGCTCAGTCCTTGAATGGTCACTGAATGGTTACAGTAGATGTTTTCTTTCCAGAATATTATGTGTATCAAACAGAAAAAAGATTAATTCAAGGTTTCACATAAAAGATGTTTATTGAACTCATACTGCCATGGAAATTGTTACAGTAATTGCAATACATCATGGTAACAGTAACAGAAAATGTGTACAGCACTATATACTGTCAAACAATAAGCACATCAAAACTAAAATTTGGTATAGTGAGATATGACCTTTTGAAGGTGATCTATGTAGTTGTGCTGAACCATATGGGCTATTTTGCCAATTGCACTTAGAGCTCTGAGAATGTCATTTCTGTTTCGTGAAATGAGCCAAAGCAATTGAGAAAAACTGTAAACTTACTGTGTGATTGGTGATGAGATGTGTGAAACTCAACCTTGATTACTAAAGTTCTAGTTGCACCTGAAAATGAAGCCGATGATCAAAGATATCCTTATTACAGTATAAACCATGATGTTTTTCTTGGTATTATGTGCCTGTACGATTTTGACAGTAGAGTGAACTATTGTGCAGGTGATGATGTAAACAATGAAATTATGCCAACATGTTCTGCAGAGAACAACCACTTGACTGAGAAGTGACAGTCAGTTTTCACCAGCAATATATATTCAATTGGTAATTGAACTAACTGAAGGCAATTGTACCTAACCGTTTGCAAAGGTGTGCTAAATCATTTGAAATTTGTGCAAGCTGTTGGAAATTGTACTTGTCATTGCAAGGATGTGCTAATACAATTGCAATTTGATTAAAGGAATGAGATATTCCAATCTGTTGTGAGCAAGTACCCAGTGGTTTGGAGGTTTGCACATGTTGTTTTGAGAATGTCATTTCTGTTTCGTGAAATGAGCCAAAGCAATGGAGAAAAACTGTAATAATCAGCTGATCAGACACATTGAGGAGGCAGGGTTTATGATCTATACTGCAGCCAGCCACCAGGGGGTGATGAAGATCATTTGGCTTCATCTTTATTTACAGTCTAAATGTTAACGATTTTATTTCACTGTGTTTTATGAATGACATCAGATTAAATCTTCTCTGTAAAGTCGCAGGTGATGGATCTGACCTGAGTTTGAGTTTCTCACTTTCCATGTTTCACTGTTTAAATAAACTGTTTCCACTTCATTGAAGTTTAAATTCTGTGACATCACATGACTCACTGAGGAGGCTGTGGCGGCGTCTTGTCATGAGGGCGAAGGGGCGAACACGCATTGACACGATGGATCAGACACATGGCACCGTTTGGTAAATGAGGCCCGACACTTATTGTCTAGTGCAGTGATTTTCAACCAGAATTATCTAATATTTCAACCAGAAATATTAGATAATTTCAACCAGAAATTATCTAATATCTAGTGTTGCACCGAAGTATCGGCCGAACATCGGTAGCGGCCAATATTCGCCTCGTTTACCAACATCTGCACATCGGTACTAAGAAGAGGTAGTGAATACTGTAACACGCTCAACAAACCAAATAACATTAAAAACACCAACCGACCACCACACAGACGCAGCACTCACACACGTAATCAACACAGACACCGGAGCGCTTCCCTTCACGACTCCTCGGACGCCACGTCCAGCTTCCTCTGAGGGATGTAAACGGTTTGGGAGGCCACGTGTCCAGCTGTGGTCAACATGGTGGCCAGAGGCGAGAGGGGGACCGGCGTGTGGAAGAAGCTGTGCTGGGGGAGGGCGGTCCCTTTGGGGGTGGTCATCAGGGGCTGGACAACAGACAGAGTTCAGTTAGTGGGACGGCTCATGATTGTTAAATAAAGATGGATGACATGTTTCCACTTCCTCCTGCTGTACGAAAGTGAAGCCAAAATATCTCAGGTACGAACGCTGCCATCTTGTGTCACTGGAGTGGAGCTGCAGTATCGACGTTCTGACAAATAATATTTAACGTGTGTAAAACCTTTTCGTCCGGCACAATTTGAAGTGTTCTTATTGTTAATTACAATTATATAATAGATTATTGGTTCATTGTTTCAGCTCCACGTGTAAACGCTTTCATGTAAATAAATTGGAACTTAACCATATTTAAAATACTCATGTTTTACACATTTAATCATTTGAAGTTAGTTTTTCAGTGTTTGAGTTTCGTTCCACCACCAGAGAACTCTGTGAGCGATAAGCAGCATCAGGGGCTGATGGGTAATGTAGTATTTAGAGCCGTGGAACTTGTACATGTAACTAACCAATTTCCATAATGTAACCAAAAGGATTCTAATTTATTCCCTTTTTTAATATATTCCTACATCTTCAGTTTCCTCTTTTTAACAAGTCCAGGACGCTGCTTCATGTTTACATTGAAGAAAAATAAGAAAATTCTACAAGTTGTTGATTTATTTAAATATTAACAATAGATGATAGTTATATTATTATACACTGAATCATTTCATTTAACACTTTATGTAAAAAAATGTACCTTCTATTTTCCATTAACATTGATGAACACAAATTAATATGATTTAATATAAGAATAAATATGAATTATGACATATATTTAATTATTTGACTCATATTCCTGATATATGTGACTCACTTACTTTGTACTCTGTTGTTATTTGATCTGTTGCCAGATGCCAGAAATACTTTAGATATTTTCACACAGACCTCACATCCCCTGATGGTGTGAAACGTCTCTGCTGCCGCCATATTGAAGAGAGAGGCTGATCACTTAAGATTGTAGAAAATATCAAAATTAAAAATATATTTTGTGCTGTTTTCTGATGAAACAAGGAAACAGGGAATAAAGAGTTATTATACACAATGCTACATTCTGAATTGACATAGAACAACTTAGAAACAAACATTACATCAGAAATATTACCGGTGATATTTCTGCCAAATTAAACTATGCAAAAGTTTGAAAATCCACATTTTGGTCTTTCTCACAAACCAAACTGCAACAGTCAGACATCACATTTAATCTTATTGAGGATGAAGCCGACAGACAGGTTCACAGCCTCCTCTTTAACAACATGGCCGCTGCGTTGATGTGTGTTGGTGTGAAAATGTCTCAAACATTGATGGAGCACTGGTTTCAACTGGTTTGAAGAAGTTCACTGTGGGAGATAAAAGCATGATGCTGCTCAACATTTAATTTTTCTTTTCCATGAGAAGTTTCCTCCCGAGTTGTTTTTATTTTTAACTTTTCAAACTTTCTCCTTCATCCAACTCGTCGTCCATCCATTAAAGCAGCTTCTCAGCTTGTGCCTTATCGACGTTCTCAGGTCTGAACGTTCTTCTTCTTCTCTCCTCTCTGTCACGCTTCTTCTCTTTCCTGCTGTTTGCTGTGTCGCTACATTTGTCAGATCACGTGTGTTTTCTTGATTTTTTCATGCTCACTTCGTTCGGACTGATTTTTGGTGTGAACAGGCAAAGAAGATGGAAAGTCGTGTCAGCGGGTGACGGTGAGGATGACGATCAGGAAGAACGACTGTCGCAGTAACAGGCCGGTATGTTTGTGTCCAACGTGATTCCTGGTTCATTCAATAAGAAATAAGAAAATCTGGAAACTTTCCCAGTACATTTCCTGGCAGAAGAAATGTAGTTATTGGTGCTAATTCAATGTAAAATAAAAATGTCCTTAAAGGAACCGTCCATTTAAATCAAACAAATCAATTTAATTGTTATTGGAAACTTACTTTTTCACTTGTATTGAACTTTGTGTTTGCATGTGGACAAATTTCAGATTTTAAATATGAATCTCGAATTAACATTAGCAACTCATTGGATTTACACAACTGGAAATAGGAAAGTGTTTGAACTCTCCCAGTTCACACACTTCCCAATTTCATTTAAAAGCTAAAATTACACACAGTTTATTTGTATATCATATTTCAATTAGGCATTTCAAAGTACTTTTCATAAGATATAAGAGGCATCATAACGAATTGTCAAAGCAACATTAGACAATATCAGAAAGAAGCATTTTAAATTTTAAACAGAAATTAAAAGAGAATAAAAATAATTTAGGAAATATACAGACTGGATGTTGAGCACAGACCAGTTGAAGGATGTCATAATTTAAAGGATGTGGAGAATCTTCAATTTAATCGGACAGCGACTTGAAAATAACAGTGTTAATTTAAAGAGATGTGTCCCCTCCTCTGGACGACTTCCAGCCTTGTGAGCTTCTGCACTGACGCTCTGTGTCCTGCAGGTGAACATCGTGTCATGTGACGGGAAGTGTCCGTCCGCCAAAATAAATGTACAAACTGCACTTAAAGTTGTTTACGTATAATTTTTATCATCATCTGTAGTTAAAGATGGACGACATGGCTGCTCCTCAAAAGTGAAGCCATCTCATCTTGATCGCCCCTTGCTGGCTGGCTGCAGTATAATTCATAAATCTTGGCTCCTCCATGTTAGTAGTTGGGATCAGAGATATTTTGGCTTCATTTTTGATCGACAGGAGGAAGTTGAGATGTCGTCCATCTTTATTTTACAGTCCATGGTTCAAAGTTACTGTTCATACTGCTGTAGCGCCACCTCCCTGTCAGCCTGCACACTCTCCACATCTCCTCCTATTGTGCCGGGTTTTTGTAAATAACAAAATTTCATAATGTTTGAAAATGTTTTGCAACATCCAACATGTTGATGTTTCCCTCTTATTAAGACAATACATTGTAAATGTACTGATTAAACACATCTTTTAGATAATCAGAGGGAGTCAGGTGAATGAACTGATCTGAATCCAGCAGTAGGTTGAGCACTTTATTTATTTATTATCATTGACAGAAATTACAGAGAGAGCCTGGTGGAGCGTTATAGATGCATGTTTCTCTGTGGACCAAACTTCTTTCTGTGTTTGTTCATATCAAACACTGGATATTTTAAAGTCAAGAGGATTTGGATTATATAAATGTACATTTGAATTTTCAATAGATATTTCCTTTTGAAAAACTAAAAAAGTTTTTTGTCTGTTTATTAGATAACAGGATGCTGTGCAATATAGATTATGTTATCACTGGTTATTATTATCATTATTATTAGGGCCCGAGCACCGAAATCGGTGAGAGGACCTATTGAAATTGAAATGATTATTATTAGGGCCCGAGCACCGAAATCGGTGGGAGGCCCTATTGAAATTGAAATGATTATTATTATTATTAGGGCCCGAGCACCGAAAGGTGAGAGGCCCTATTGAAATTGTAAGGATTTTTATTAGGGCCCGAGCACCGAATGGTGAGAGGCCCTATTGAATCTGTAAGGATTTTTATTATTATTATTAGGGCCCGAGCACCGAATGGTGAGAGGCCCTATTGAATCTGTAAGGATTTTTATTATTAGGGCCCGAGCACCGAATGGTGAGAGGCCCTATTGAATCTGTAAGGATTTTTATTATTATTAGGGCCCGAGCACCGAATGGTGAGAGGCCCTATTGAATCTGTAAGGATTTTTATTATTATTATTATTATTATTATTATTAGGGCCCGAGCACCGAATGGTGAGAGGCCCTATTGAATCTGTAAGGATTTTTATTATTAGGGCCCGAGCACCGAAAGGTGAGAGGCCCTATTGAAATTGTAAGGATTTTTATTAGGGCCCGAGCACCGAATGGTGAGAGGCCCTATTGAAATTGTAGGCATTATTCTTATTATTAGGGCCCGAGCACCGAATGGTGAGAGGCCCTATTGAATCTGTAAGGATTTTTATTATTATTATTAGGGCCCGAGCACCGAATGGTGAGAGGCCCTATTGAATCTGTAAGGATTTTTATTATTATTATTATTATTATTATTATTATTATTATTATTATTATTATTTCCCTTTGGGGGGCTTTTTCAGGGTCTAGACATGCTCAAAAAGTTATGAAACTTTGCAGGAAATTCAAGGTCTGCGGATATTTTAGTATTCTGGAGTAATTGGAATTGGGCGTGGCAAAATGGCTCTACAGCGCCCCCTGGAACCAGCCCCTAGGTTTCCACATAACGGATTTTCATCAAAATCTGGATATAGGTGTATCATGACCAGTCATGAAAAAAAGTCTCATGGAGCATTATGAAAAACGCAACAGGAAGTCCGCCATTTTGCTTTTAGTGGCCATTTTGGCAATATCCCACATTTTTACTTTTACGTACTTGTCCCAGGGCTTTCATCAGATCAACTTCAAATTCAGATGAGTGTCATCACAACAAGATGGAGATAAAAAATGATTGAGGGATTTTTTTTTTATCACACCGTGTGACCGTGGCATGGCGTTAAAAATTGGTTACACGCCATCAAAACACGGGCATCTGTATCTCGGACATACATGTTCCAATCAAGTCCAAACTAGACATGTAAGACAATAGTCCCCGCCTGATGACATCTATGCATAAATGATGACTTAAAACCGCAGCGCCCCCTGGTGGCAACAGGAAATGTCTTGTTTTTTGCTTGTCTTACACTTGGATGAATTTCTCCTCATCCACTGACCTCAACCATGTCAAACTGTATCAAATGGGTCCCAAGACATTGACAATGAAGACATAAGATTACCGTGACTTTTCGTCAAACGCCATATGAATGGCGTGGCATTAAAGTTCATCAACTCGCCGTGAAACACGAAATTGCTGTAACTTCAGTGTTCATGATTCTATCTCTCTCAAACTACATGTGTGTAACAACAGCCCCCCCCTGAAGATATTCATATGGTTTTAAGAAATGGGCGTGGCAAAAAAACTGACCAGCGCCCCCTATAGGGCAACCCCGGCACTACGATGGCCGACATTTATACAAATCTATCGGGACATGTGTCGTTTCATAACAAACAAAAAAATATCTTGGATAGGTATGCTTGACCAAACAGGGAGGCCGCCATTTTGGATTAAGTGGCCATTTTTTTTCCATATTCCACATTTTTACTTGATGCACTTGTCCCAGGGCTTTCATCAGATTAACTTCAAATTAAGATCAGTGCCATCACAACAAGATGGAGATAAAAAGTGATTAAGAGATTGACCTTTCGTCACACCGTGTGACCGTGGCGTGGCGTCTTGAGTTTGATTAAACGCCATCAAAACACGAGGTTCTGTATCTCGGACATACATTGTCCAATCGAGTCCAAACTAGACATGTAAGACAAGGGTGCCATCCTGATGACATCTACACAGAAATTATGACTTGAAATTACAGCGCCCCCTGGTGGCTACAGGAAGTGACATGTTTTATACTTTGATGAACTGCTCCTTGCTGCTTTAAGATATACAGCTCAAATGAGCTCAGTCAAGTCATTAGATCATGGTCAGAATTGTGACGTTTCCTCAAACCGTGTAAACATTTATGTGCGGCGAAGGATTTTCCTTCGCCAAAGGACACGATGTTATCATAACTCCACTGTGCATTGTCCTATCACTACAAAACTTCTGTCACATGGTCAGAGTCCAAGCCTGAACAGCTCTATGTGTCAATATTTCCTCAGTGTCATAGCGCCACCTACTGATTCGCCAGGAAACAGGAAGTACTTTGTTAATCCACTCTGCATTATCCAACCGGCTCCAAACTACTGACCTATGATCACAATCCTGAATAGAACAGCTCCATATATGAATATTAGTTCAGGATCATAGCGCCACCTATTGATCAGTGTGAAAATTAAGTTGCGGAAACATTGTCCAATTGACACAAAATTGCTTACGCTACATCAGAGCGCCTACATGAAGAGATCTATATGTCTGTGCGTAATAATAGTGATGGCGCCACCTACTGGCAAACCTACTGCCGCAGAGCGCAAAACGCATGCAACGTGGAGAAGTGCATGCTCGATCGATGATGTGCGCTTGGTCATCGATCGCTCTCTCCACCGACCGCAACAGGCTTCAACGTGCGGGTGCTCGTTATTATTATTTCCCTTCGGGGGGCTTTTTCAGGGTCTAGACATGCTCAAAAAGTTGTGAAACTTTGCAGGAAATTCAAGGTCTGCGGACAATTTAGTATTCTGGAGTAATTTGAATTGGGCGTGGCAAAATGGCTCAACAGCGCCCCCTGGAACCAGCCCCTAGGTTTCCACATAAGCGATTTTCCCCAAAATCTAGACACTGGTGTAACGTGACTAATCATAGAAAAAAGTCTATTGGAGCATTATGAAAAACGCAACAGGAAGTCCGCCATTTTGCTTTTAGTGGCCATTTTGGCAATATCCCACATTTTTACTTTTACGTACTTGTCCCAGGGCTTTCATCAGATCAACTTCAAATTCAGATGAGTGTCATCACAACAAGATGGAGATAAAAAATAATTGAGGGATTTTTTTTTTATCACACCGTGTGACCGTGGCATGGCGTTAAAAATTGGTTACACGCCATCAAAACACGGGCATCTGTATCTCGGACATACATGTTCCAATCAAGTCCAAACTAGACATGTAAGACAACAGTCCCCGCCTGATGACATCTATGCATAAATGATGACTTAAAACCGCAGCGCCCCCTGGTGGCAACAGGAAATGTCTTGTTTTTTGCTTGTCTTACACTTGGATGAATTTCTCCTCATCCACTGACCTCAACCATGTCAAACTGTATCAAATGGGTCCCAAGACATTGACAATGAAGACATAAGATTACCGTGACTTTTCGTCAAACGCCATATGAATGGCGTGGCATTAAAGTTCATCAACTCGCCGTGAAACACGAAATTGCTGTAACTTCAGTGTTCATGATTCTATCTCTCTCAAACTACATGTGTGTAACAACAGCCCCCCCCGAAGATATTCATATGGTTTTAAGAAATGGGCGTGGCAAAAAAACTGACCAGCGCCCCCTATAGGGCAACCCCGGCACTACGATGGCCGACATTTATACAAATCTATCGGGACATGTGTCGTTTCATAACAAACAAAAAAATATCTTGGATAGGTATGCTTGACCAAACAGTGAGGCCGCCATTTTGGATTAAGTGGCCATTTTTTTTCCATATTCCACATTTTTACTTGATGCACTTGTCCCAGGGCTTTCATCAGATTAACTTCAAATTAAGATCAGTGCCATCACAACAAGATGGAGATAAAAAGTGATTAAGAGATTGACCTTTCGTCACACCGTGTGACCGTGGCGTGGCGTCTTGAGTTTGATTAAACGCCATCAAAACACGAGGTTCTGTATCTCGGACATACATTGTCCAATCGAGTCCAAACTAGACATGTAAGACAAGGGTGCCATCCTGATGACATCTACACAGAAATTATGACTTGAAATTACAGCGCCCCCTGGTGGCTACAGGAAGTGACATGTTTTATACTTTGATGAACTGCTCCTGGCTGATTTACAATATACAGCTCAAATCAGATCAGTCAAGTCATTAGATCATGGTCAGAATTGTGACGTTTCCTCAAACCGTGTAAACATTGATGTGCGGCGAAGGATTTTCCTTCGCCAAAGGACACGATGTTATCATAACTCCACTGTGCATTGTCCTATCACTACAAAACTTCAGTCACATGGTCAGAGTCCAAGCCTGAACAGCTCTATGTGTCAATATTTCCTCAGTGTCATAGCGCCACCTACTGATTCGCCAGGAAACAGGAAGTACTTTGTTAATCCACTCTGCATGATCCAACCGGCTCCAAACTACTGACCTATGATCACAATCCTGAATAGAACAGCTCCATATATGAATATTAGTTCAGGATCATAGCGCCACCTATTGATCAGTGTGAAAATTAAGTTGCGGAAACATTGTCCAATTGACACAAAATTTCTCACGCTACATCAGAGCGCCTACATGAACAGATATATATGTCTGTGCGTAATAATAGTGATGGCGCCACCTACTGGCAAACCTACTGCCGCAGAGCGCAAAACGCATGCAACGTGGAGAAGTGCATGCTCGATCGATGATGTGCGCTTGGTCATCGATCGCTCTCTCCACCGACCGCAACAGGCTTCAACGTGCGGGTGCTCGGGCCCGCAAGTGCTACAACGTAGCCCTAGTTATTATTATTTCCCTTTGGGGGGCTTTTTCAGGGTCTAGACATGCTCAAAAAGTTATGAAACTTTGCAGGAAATTCAAGGTCTGCGGATATTTTAGTATTCTGGAGTAATTGGAATTGGGCGTGGCAAAATGGCTCTACAGCGCCCCCTGGAACCAGCCCCTAGGTTTCCACATAACGGATTTTCATCAAAATCTGGATATAGGTGTATCGTGACCAGTCATGAAAAAAAGTCTCATGGAGCATTATGAAAAACGCAACAGGAAGTCCGCCATTTTGCTTTTAGTGGCCATTTTGGCAATATCCCACATTTTTACTTTTCCGTACTTGTCCCAGGGCTTTCATCAGATCAACTTCAAATTCAGATGAGTGTCATCACAACAAGATGGAGATAAAAAATGATTGAGGGATTTTTTTTTTATCACACCGTGTGACCGTGGCATGGCGTTAAAAATTGGTTACACGCCATCAAAACACGGGCATCTGTATCTCGGACATACATGTTCCAATCAAGTCCACACTAGACATGTAAGACAATAGTCCCCGCCTGATGACATCTATGCATAAATGATGACTTAAAACCGCAGCGCCCCCTGGTGGCAACAGGAAATGTCTTGTTTTTTGCTTGTCTTACACTTGGATGAATTTCTCCTCATCCACTGACCTCAACCATGTCAAACTGTATCAAATGGGTCCCAAGACATTGACAATGAAGACATAAGATTACCGTGACTTTTCGTCAAACGCCATATGAATGGCGTGGCATTAAAGTTCATCAACTCGCCGTGAAACACGAAATTGCTGTAACTTCAGTGTTCATGATTCTATCTCTCTCAAACTACATGTGTGTAACAACAGCCCCCCCCTGAAGATATTCATATGGTTTTAAGAAATGGGCGTGGCAAAAAAACTGACCAGCGCCCCCTATAGGGCAACCCCGGCACTACGATGGCCGACATTTATACAAATCTATCGGGACATGTGTCGTTTCATAACAAACAAAAAAATATCTTGGATAGGTATGCTTGACCAAACAGGGAGGCCGCCATTTTGGATTAAGTGGCCATTTTTTTTCCATATTCCACATTTTTACTTGATGCACTTGTCCCAGGGCTTTCATCAGATTAACTTCAAATTAAGATCAGTGCCATCACAACAAGATGGAGATAAAAAGTGATTAAGAGATTGACCTTTCGTCACACCGTGTGACCGTGGCGTGGCGTCTTGAGTTTGATTAAACGCCATCAAAACACGAGGTTCTGTATCTCGGACATACATTGTCCAATCGAGTCCAAACTAGACATGTAAGACAAGGGTGCCATCCTGATGACATCTACACAGAAATTATGACTTGAAATTACAGCGCCCCCTGGTGGCTACAGGAAGTGACATGTTTTATACTTTGATGAACTGCTCCTGGCTGATTTACAATATACAGCTCAAATCAGATCAGTCAAGTCATTAGATCATGGTCAGAATTGTGACGTTTCCTCAAACCGTGTAAACATTGAGGTGCGGCGAAGGATCATCCTTCGCCAAAGGACACGATGTTTTCATAAGTCCACTGTGCATTGTCCTATCACTACCAAACTTCTGTCACATGATAAGAGTACAAGCCTGAACAGCTCTATGTGTCAACATTTCCTCAGTGTCATAGCGCCACCTACTGATTATCTATGAAACAGGAAGTACTTTGTTAATCCACACTGCCTTATCCAACCGGCTCCAAACTTCTGACCTATGATCACAATCCTGATCTGAACTGCTCCATATATAAACATTAGTTCAGGGTCATAGCGCCACCTACTGATCAGTGTGAAAATTACATTGTGGTAAAATTTTTTCAATTGACACGAAACTGCTCACGCTACATCAGAGCGCCTACATGAACAGATATATATGACTGTGCGTAATAATAGTGATGGCGCCACCTACTGGCAAACCTACTGCCGCAGAGCGCAAAACGCATTTAACGTGGAGAAGTGCATGCTCGATCGATGATGTGCGCTTGGTCATCGATCGCTCTCTCCACCGACCGCAACAGGCTTCAACGTGCGGGTGCTCGGGCCCGCAAGTGCTACAACGTAGCCCTAGTTAGGGCCCGAGCACCGAATGGTGAGAGGCCCTATTGAATCTGTAAGGATTTTTATTATTATTATTATTATTATTAGGGCCCGAGCACCGAATGGTGAGAGGCCCTATTGAATCTGTAAGGATTTTTATTATTATTATTATTATTATTATTATTATTATTATTATTATTATTATTTCCCTTTGGGGGGCTTTTTCAGGGTCTAGACATGCTCAAAAAGTTATGAAACTTTGCAGGAAATTCAAGGTCTGCGGATATTTTAGTATTCTGGAGTAATTGGAATTGGGCGTGGCAAAATGGCTCTACAGCGCCCCCTGGAACCAGCCCCTAGGTTTCCACATAACGGATTTTCATCAAAATCTGGATATAGGTGTATCGTGACCAGTCATGAAAAAAAGTCTCATGGAGCATTATGAAAAACGCAACAGGAAGTCCGCCATTTTGCTTTTAGTGGCCATTTTGGCAATATCCCACATTTTTACTTTTACGTACTTGTCCCAGGGCTTTCATCAGATCAACTTCAAATTCAGATGAGTGTCATCACAACAAGATGGAGATAAAAAATGATTGAGGGATTTTTTTTTTATCACACCGTGTGACCGTGGCATGGCGTTAAAAATTGGTTACACGCCATCAAAACACGGGCATCTGTATCTCGGACATACATGTTCCAATCAAGTCCAAACTAGACATGTAAGACAATAGTCCCCGTCTGATGACATCTATGCATAAATGATGACTTAAAACCGCAGCGCCCCCTGGTGGCAACAGGAAATGTCTTGTTTTTTGCTTGTCTTACACTTGGATGAATTTCTCCTCATCCACTGACCTCAACCATGTCAAACTGTATCAAATGGGTCCCAAGACATTGACAATGAAGACATAAGATTACCGTGACTTTTCGTCAAACGCCATATGAATGGCGTGGCATTAAAGTTCATCAACTCGCCGTGAAACACGAAATTGCTGTAACTTCAGTGTTCATGATTCTATCTCTCTCAAACTACATGTGTGTAACAACAGCCCCCCCCTGAAGATATTCATATGGTTTTAAGAAATGGGCGTGGCAAAAAAACTGACCAGCGCCCCCTATAGGGCAACCCCGGCACTACGATGGCCGACATTTATACAAATCTATCGGGACATGTGTCGTTTCATAACAAACAAAAAAATATCTTGGATAGGTATGCTTGACCAAACAGGGAGGCCGCCATTTTGGATTAAGTGGCCATTTTTTTTCCATATTCCACATTTTTACTTGATGCACTTGTCCCAGGGCTTTCATCAGATTAACTTGAAATTAAGATCAGTGCCATCACAACAAGATGGAGATAAAAAGTGATTAAGAGATTGACCTTTCGTCACACCGTGTGACCGTGGCGTGGCGTCTTGAGTTTGATTAAACGCCATCAAAACACGAGGTTCTGTATCTCGGACATACATTGTCCAATCGAGTCCAAACTAGACATGTAAGACAAGGGTGCCATCCTGATGACATCTACACAGAAATTATGACTTGAAATTACAGCGCCCCCTGGTGGCTAAAGGAAGTGACATGTTTTATACTTTGATGAACTGCTCCTGGCTGATTTACAATATACAGCTCAAATCAGATCAGTCAAGTCATTAGATCATGGTCAGAATTGTGACGTTTCCTCAAACCGTGTAAACATTGATGTGCGGCGAAGGATTTTCCTTCGCCAAAGGACACGATGTTATCATAACTCCACTGTGCATTGTCCTATCACTACAAAACTTCTGTCACATGATAAGAGTACAAGCCTGAACAGCTCTATGTGTCAATATTTCCTCAGTGTCATAGCGCCACCTACTGATTCGCCAGGAAACAGGAAGTACTTTGTTAATCCACTCTGCATTATCCAACCGGCTCCAAACTTCTGACCTATGATCACAATCCTGATCTGAACAGCTCCATATATAAACATTAGTTCAGGGTCATAGCGCCACCTACTGATCAGTGTGAAAATTACATTGTGGTAAAATTTTCCAATTGACACGAAACTGCTCACGCTACATCAGAGCGGCTACTTGAACAGATCTATAAGTCTGTGTGTAATAATAGTGATGGCGCCACCTACTGGCAAACCTACTGCCGCAGAGCGCAAAACGCATGCAACGTGGAGAAGTGCATGCTCGATCGATGATGTGCGCTTGGTCATCGATCGCTCTCTCCACCGACCGCAACAGGCTTCAACGTGCGGGTGCTCGGGCCCGCAAGTGCTACAACGTAGCCCTAGTTATTATTATTATTATTATTATTTCCCTTTGGGGGGCTTTTTCAGGGTCTAGACATGCTCAAAAAGTTATGAAACTTTGCAGGAAATTCAAGGTCTGCGGATATTTTAGTATTCTGGAGTAATTGGAATTGGGCGTGGCAAAATGGCTCTACAGCGCCCCCTGGAACCAGCCCCTAGGTTTCCACATAACGGATTTTCATCAAAATCTGGATATAGGTGTATCGTGACCAGTCATGAAAAAAAGTCTCATGGAGCATTATGAAAAACGCAACAGGAAGTCCGCCATTTTGCTTTTAGTGGCCATTTTGGCAATATCCCACATTTTTACTTTTACGTACTTGTCCCAGGGCTTTCATCAGATCAACTTCAAATTCAGATGAGTGTCATCACAACAAGATGGAGATAAAAAATGATTGAGGGATTTTTTTTTTATCACACCGTGTGACCGTGGCATGGCGTTAAAAATTGGTTACACGCCATCAAAACACGGGCATCTGTATCTCGGACATACATGTTCCAATCAAGTCCAAACTAGACATGTAAGACAATAGTCCCCGCCTGATGACATCTATGCATAAATGATGACTTAAAACCGCAGCGCCCCCTGGTGGCAACAGGAAATGTCTTGTTTTTTGCTTGTCTTACACTTGGATGAATTTCTCCTCATCCACTGACCTCAACCATGTCAAACTGTATCAAATGGGTCCCAAGACATTGACAATGAAGACATAAGATTACCGTGACTTTTCGTCAAACGCCATATGAATGGCGTGGCATTAAAGTTCATCAACTCGCCGTGAAACACGAAATTGCTGTAACTTCAGTGTTCATGATTCTATCTCTCTCAAACTACATGTGTGTAACAACAGCCCCCCCCTGAAGATATTCATATGGTTTTAAGAAATGGGCGTGGCAAAAAAACTGACCAGCGCCCCCTATAGGGCAACCCCGGCACTACGATGGCCGACATTTATACAAATCTATCGGGACATGTGTCGTTTCATAACAAACAAAAAAATATCTTGGATAGGTATGCTTGACCAAACAGGGAGGCCGCCATTTTGGATTAAGTGGCCATTTTTTTTCCATATTCCACATTTTTACTTGATGCACTTGTCCCAGGGCTTTCATCAGATTAACTTCAAATTAAGATCAGTGCCATCACAACAAGATGGAGATAAAAAGTGATTAAGAGATTGACCTTTCGTCACACCGTGTGACCGTGGCGTGGCGTCTTGAGTTTGATTAAACGCCATCCAAAACACGAGGTTCTGTATCTCGGACATACATTGTCCAATCGAGTCCAAACTAGACATGTAAGACAAGGGTGCCATCCTGATGACATCTACACAGAAATTATGACTTGAAATTACAGCGCCCCCTGGTGGCTACAGGAAGTGACATGTTTTATACTTTGATGAACTGCTCCTGGCTGATTTACAATATACAGCTCAAATCAGATCAGTCAAGTCATTAGATCATGGTCAGAATTGTGGCGTTTCCTCAAACCGTGTAAACATTGATGTGCGGCGAAGGATTTTCCTTCGCCAAAGGACACGATGTTATCATAACTCCACTGTGCATTGTCCTATCACTACAAAACTTCTGTCACATGGTCAGAGTCCAAGCCTGAACAGCTCTATGTGTCAGTATTTCCTCAGTGTCATAGCGCCACCTACTGATTCGCCAGGAAACAGGAAGTACTTTGTTAATCCACTCTGCATTATCCAACCGGCTCCAAACTACTGACCTATGATCACAATCCTGAATAGAAAAGCTCCATATATGAATATTAGTTCAGGATCATAGCGCCACCTATTGATCAGTGTGAAAATTAAGTTGCGGAAACATTGTCCAATTGACACAAAATTTCTCACGCTACATCAGAGCGCCTACATGAACAGATATATATGTCTGTGCGTAATAATAGTGATGGCGCCACCTACTGGCAAACCTACTGCCGCAGAGCGCAAAACGCATGCAACGTGGAGAAGTGCATGCTCGATCGATGATGTGCGCTTGGTCATCGATCGCTCTCTCCACCGACCGCAACAGGCTTCAACGTGCGGGTGCTCGGGCCCGCAAGTGCTACAACGTAGCCCTAGTTATTCTTATTATTCTCCGAACAATGAATTGGCTTTTTGAGGGCTTCAACGTGCTCAAAAAGTTTTTAAACTTTCCAGTAAATTAGAGAGTGGTGAAAATTTACGTAATCTGGAGTATTTGGAAATGGGCGTGGCAAAACGGCTCAACAGCGCCCCCTGGAACCAGCCCTTAGGTTTCCACATAAGCGATTTTCACCAAAATCTAGACACTGGTGTAACGTGAATAATCATAGAAAAAAGTCTCTTGGAGCATTATGAAAAACGCAACAGGAAGCCCGCCATTTTGGATTTAGTGGCCATTTTGGCCAAATTCCACATTTTTACTTTAATGTACTTGTCGTAGAGCTTTCATCAGATCAACTTAAAAATTAGACGCGTGTCATCACAACAAGATTGAGAAAAAAAATGATCAACGGAATTTTTTTCCGGCACTTCGTGTGACCGTGGCGTGTCGTCAAAGTTTGGTTCCACGCCATCAAAACACGGGCATCTGTATCTCGAACATACATGGTCCAATCAAGTCCAAACTAGACACGTAAGAGAAGAGTCCCGGCCTGATGACATCTACACAGAAATAATGACTTAAAATCACAGCGCCCCCTGGTGGCACTAGGAAATGTCTTGCTTTTTGCTTGTCTTACACTTGGATGTATTCCTCCTCATCCACTGATCTCAACCATGTCAAACTGTACCAAATGGGTCTCAAGACATTGATAATGAAGGCATAAGATAACTGTGACTTTTCGTCAAACGCCATATTAATAGCGTGGCATCAAAGTTCATCACCTCGCCGTGAAACACGAAATTGCTTTAACTTCAGTGTTCATGGTTCTATCTCACTCAAACTACATGTGTGCAACAACATCCCCCCCCTGAAGATTTTCATATGGTTTTAAGGAATGGGCGTGGCAAAATAACTGACTAGCGCCCCCTAACGGGCAGCCCGGCACTACTCTTGGCCGACATGTACAAAAATCGATTTGGGCATGTGTCTTTTCATAACAAACAAATAAGTCTCTTGGATAGATATGCTAGACTAAACAGGAAGCCCGCCATTTTGGATTTAGTGGCCATTTTGGCCCTATTCAACATTTATACTTTGATTTACTTGTCGTAGAGCTTTCATCAGATCAACTTCAAATTCAGATGAGTGTCATCACAACAAGATTGAGATAAAAACTGATTAAGGGATTTTTTCCCCTTCACACCGTGTGACCGTGGCGTGGCGTTAAAGTTTGGTTACACGCCATCAAAACACGAGCATCTGTATCTCGAACATACATGGTCCAATCAAGTCTAAAGTAGACATGCAAGACAAGAGTTCCGGCTTGATGACATCTACACAGAAATTATGACTTGAAATCACAGCGCCCCCTGGTGGCAACATGAAGTGACATGTTTTATACTTTGATGAACTGCTCCTGGCTGCTTTAAGATATACAGCTCAAATGAGCTCAGTCAAGTCATTGAATCAAGGTCAGAATTGTGACATTTCCTCAAACCATGTAAACATTGATGTTTGGCGAAGGATCATCCTACGCCAAAGGACACGATGTTTTCATAATTCCACTGTGCATTGTCCTATCACTACCAAACTTCTGTCACATGATAAGAGTACAAGCCTGAACAGCTCTATGTGTCAATATTTCCTCAGTGTCATAGCGCCACCTACTGATTCGCCAGGAAACAGGAAGTACTTTGTTAATCCACTCTGCATTATCCAACCGGCTCCAAACTACTGACCTATGATCACAATACTGATCTGAACAGCTCCACATATAAATATTAGTTCAGGGTCATAGCGCCACCTACTGATCAGTGTGAAAATTAAGTTGTGTTAACATTGTCCAATTGACACAAAATTGCTCACGCTACATCAGAGCGCCTACATAAACAGATATATTTATTATTATTATTTCCCTTCGGGGGGCTTTTTCAGGGTCTAGACATGCTCAAAAAGTTGTGAAACTTTGCAGGAAATTCAAGGTCTGCGGACAATTTAGTATTCTGGAGTAATTTGAATTGGGCGTGGCAAAATGGCTCAACAGCGCCCCCTGGAACCAGCCCCTAGGTTTCCACATAAGCGATTTCCCCCAAAATCTAGACACTGGTGTAACGTGACTAATCATAGAAAAAAGTCTATTGGAGCATTATAAAAAATGCAACAGGAAGCCCGCCATTTTGGATTTAGTGGCCATTTTGGCCAAATTCCACATTTTTACTTTAATGTACTTGTCGTAGAGCTTTCATCAGATCAACTTCAAATTCAGATGAGTGTCATCACAACAAGATGGAGATAAAAAATGATTGAGGGATTTTTTTTTTATCACACCGTGTGACCGTGGCATGGCGTTAAAAATTGGTTACACGCCATCAAAACACGGGCATCTGTATCTCGGACATACATGTTCCAATCAAGTCCAAACTAGACATGTAAGACAATAGTCCCCGCCTGATGACATCTATGCATAAATGATGACTTAAAACCGCAGCGCCCCCTGGTGGCAACAGGAAATGTCTTGTTTTTTGCTTGTCTTACACTTGGATGAATTTCTCCTCATCCACTGACCTCAACCATGTCAAACTGTATCAAATGGGTCCCAAGACATTGACAATGAAGACATAAGATTACCGTGACTTTTCGTCAAACGCCATATGAATGGCGTGGCATTAAAGTTCATCAACTCGCCGTGAAACACGAAATTGCTGTAACTTCAGTGTTCATGATTCTATCTCTCTCAAACTACATGTGTGTAACAACAGCCCCCCCCTGAAGATATTCATATGGTTTTAAGAAATGGGCGTGGCAAAAAAACTGACCAGCGCCCCCTATAGGGCAACCCCGGCACTACGATGGCCGACATTTATACAAATCTATCGGGACATGTGTCGTTTCATAACAAACAAAAAAATATCTTGGATAGGTATGCTTGACCAAACAGGGAGGCCGCCATTTTGGATTAAGTGGCCATTTTTTTTCCATATTCCACATTTTTACTTGATGCACTTGTCCCAGGGCTTTCATCAGATTAACTTCAAATTAAGATCAGTGCCATCACAACAAGATGGAGATAAAAAGTGATTAAGAGATTGACCTTTCGTCACACCGTGTGACCGTGGCGTGGCGTCTTGAGTTTGATTAAACGCCATCAAAACACGAGGTTCTGTATCTCGGACATACATTGTCCAATCGAGTCCAAACTAGACATGTAAGACAAGGGTGCCATCCTGATGACATCTACACAGAAATTATGACTTGAAATTACAGCGCCCCCTGGTGGCTACAGGAAGTGACATGTTTTATACTTTGATGAACTGCTCCTGGCTGATTTACAATATACAGCTCAAATCAGATCAGTCAAGTCATTAGATCATGGTCAGAATTGTGACGTTTCCTCAAACCGTGTAAACATTGATGTGCGGCGAAGGATTTTCCTTCGCCAAAGGACACGATGTTATCATAACTCCACTGTGCATTGTCCTATCACTACAAAACTTCTGTCACATGGTCAGAGTTCAAGCCTGAACAGCTCTATGTGTCAATATTTCCTCAGTGTCATAGCGCCACCTACTGATTCGCCAGGAAACAGGAAGTACTTTGTTAATCCACTCTGCATTATCCAACCGGCTCCAAACTACTGACCTATGATCACAATCCTGAATAGAACAGCTCCATATATGAATATTAGTTCAGGATCATAGCGCCACCTATTGATCAGTGTGAAAATTAAGTTGCGGAAACATTGTCCAATTGACACAAAATTTCTCACGCTACATCAGAGCGCCTACTTGAACAGATCTATATGTCTGTGCGTAATAATAGTGATGGCGCCACCTACTGGCAAACCTACTGCCGCAGAGCGCAAAACGCATTTAACGTGGAGAAGTGCATGCTCGATCGATGATGTGCGCTTGGTCATCGATCGCTCTCTCCACCGACCGCAACAGGCTTCAACGTGCGGGTGCTCGGGCCCGCAAGTGCTACAACGTAGCCCTAGTTATTATTATTAGGGCCCGAGCACCGAAAGGTGAGAGGCCCTATTGAAATTGTAAGGATTTTTATTATTATTATTATTTCCCTTCGGGGGGCTTTTTCAGAGTCTAGTTATTATTATTATTTCCCTTTGGGGGGCTTTTTCAGGGTCTAGACATGCTCAAAAAGTTATGAAACTTTGCAGGAAATTCAAGGTCTGCGGATATTTTAGTATTCTGGAGTAATTGGAATTGGGCGTGGCAAAATGGCTCTACAGCGCCCCCTGGAACCAGCCCCTAGGTTTCCACATAACGGATTTTCATCAAAATCTGGATATAGGTGTATCGTGACCAGTCATGAAAAAAAGTCTCATGGAGCATTATGAAAAACGCAACAGGAAGTCCGCCATTTTGCTTTTAGTGGCCATTTTGGCAATATCCCACATTTTTACTTTTACGTACTTGTCCCAGGGCTTTCATCAGATCAACTTCAAATTCAGATGAGTGTCATCACAACAAGATGGAGATAAAAAATGATTGAGGGATTTTTTTTTTATCACACCGTGTGACCGTGGCATGGCGTTAAAAATTGGTTACACGCCATCAAAACACGGGCATCTGTATCTCGGACATACATGTTCCAATCAAGTCCAAACTAGACATGTAAGACAATAGTCCCCGCCTGATGACATCTATGCATAAATGATGACTTAAAACCGCAGCGCCCCCTGGTGGCAACAGGAAATGTCTTGTTTTTTGCTTGTCTTACACTTGGATGAATTTCTCCTCATCCACTGACCTCAACCATGTCAAACTGTATCAAATGGGTCCCAAGACATTGACAATGAAGACATAAGATTACCGTGACTTTTCGTCAAACGCCATATGAATGGCGTGGCATTAAAGTTCATCAACTCGCCGTGAAACACGAAATTGCTGTAACTTCAGTGTTCATGATTCTATCTCTCTCAAACTACATGTGTGTAACAACAGCCCCCCCCTGAAGATATTCATATGGTTTTAAGAAATGGGCGTGGCAAAAAAACTGACCAGCGCCCCCTATAGGGCAACCCCGGCACTACGATGGCCGACATTTATACAAATCTATCGGGACATGTGTCGTTTCATAACAAACAAAAAAATATCTTGGATAGGTATGCTTGACCAAACAGGGAGGCCGCCATTTTGGATTAAGTGGCCATTTTTTTTCCATATTCCACATTTTTACTTGATGCACTTGTCCCAGGGCTTTCATCAGATTAACTTCAAATTAAGATCAGTGCCATCACAACAAGATGGAGATAAAAAGTGATTAAGAGATTGACCTTTCGTCACACCGTGTGACCGTGGCGTGGCGTCTTGAGTTTGATTAAACGCCATCAAAACACGAGGTTCTGTATCTCGGACATACATTGTCCAATCGAGTCCAAACTAGACATGTAAGACAAGGGTGCCATCCTGATGACATCTACACAGAAATTATGACTTGAAATTACAGCGCCCCCTGGTGGCTACAGGAAGTGACATGTTTTATACTTTGATGAACTGCTCCTGGCTGATTTACAATATACAGCTCAAATCAGATCAGTCAAGTCATTAGATCATGGTCAGAATTGTGACGTTTCCTCAAACCGTGTAAACATTGATGTGCGGCGAAGGATTTTCCTTCGCCAAAGGACACGATGTTATCATAACTCCACTGTGCATTGTCCTATCACTACAAAACTTCTGTCACATGGTCAGAGTTCAAGCCTGAACAGCTCTATGTGTCAATATTTCCTCAGTGTCATAGCGCCACCTACTGATTCGCCAGGAAACAGGAAGTACTTTGTTAATCCACTCTGCATTATCCAACCGGCTCCAAACTACTGACCTATGATCACAATCCTGAATAGAACAGCTCCATATATGAATATTAGTTCAGGATCATAGCGCCACCTATTGATCAGTGTGAAAATTAAGTTGCGGAAACATTGTCCAATTGACACAAAATTTCTCACGCTACATCAGAGCGCCTACTTGAACAGATCTATATGTCTGTGCGTAATAATAGTGATGGCGCCACCTACTGGCAAACCTACTGCCGCAGAGCGCAAAACGCATTTAACGTGGAGAAGTGCATGCTCGATCGATGATGTGCGCTTGGTCATCGATCGCTCTCTCCACCGACCGCAACAGGCTTCAACGTGCGGGTGCTCGGGCCCGCAAGTGCTACAACGTAGCCCTAGTTATTATTATTAGGGCCCGAGCACCGAAAGGTGAGAGGCCCTATTGAAATTGTAAGGATTTTTATTATTATTATTATTTCCCTTCGGGGGGCTTTTTCAGGGTCTAGTTATTAGGGCCCGAGCACCGAATGGTGAGAGGCCCTATTGAATCTGTAAGGATTTTTATTATTATTATTATTATTATTATTATTATTATTATTATTATTTCCCTTTGGGGGGCTTTTTCAGGGTCTAGACATGCTCAAAAAGTTATGAAACTTTGCAGGAAATTCAAGGTCTGCGGATATTTTAGTATTCTGGAGTAATTGGAATTGGGCGTGGCAAAATGGCTCTACAGCGCCCCCTGGAACCAGCCCCTAGGTTTCCACATAACGGATTTTCATCAAAATCTGGATATAGGTGTATCGTGACCAGTCATGAAAAAAAGTCTCATGGAGCATTATGAAAAACGCAACAGGAAGTCCGCCATTTTGCTTTTAGTGGCCATTTTGGCAATATCCCACATTTTTACTTTTACGTACTTGTCCCAGGGCTTTCATCAGATCAACTTCAAATTCAGATGAGTGTCATCACAACAAGATGGAGATAAAAAATGATTGAAGGATTTTTTTTTTATCACACCGTGTGACCGTGGCATGGCGTTAAAAATTGGTTACACGCCATCAAAACACGGGCATCTGTATCTCGGACATACATGTTCCAATCAAGTCCAAACTAGACATGTAAGACAATAGTCCCCGCCTGATGACATCTATGCATAAATGATGACTTAAAACCGCAGCGCCCCCTGGTGGCAACAGGAAATGTCTTGTTTTTTGCTTGTCTTACACTTGGATGAATTTCTCCTCATCCACTGACCTCAACCATGTCAAATTGTATCAAATGGGTCCCAAGACATTGACAATGAAGACATAAGATTACCGTGACTTTTCGTCAAACGCCATATGAATGGCGTGGCATTAAAGTTCATCAACTCGCCGTGAAACACGAAATTGCTGTAACTTCAGTGTTCATGATTCTATCTCTCTCAAACTACATGTGTGTAACAACAGCCCCCCCCTGAAGATATTCATATGGTTTTAAGAAATGGGCGTGGCAAAAAAACTGACCAGCGCCCCCTATAGGGCAACCCCGGCACTACGATGGCCGACATTTATACAAATCTATCGGGACATGTGTCGTTTCATAACAAACAAAAAAATATCTTGGATAGGTATGCTTGACCAAACAGGGAGGCCGCCATTTTGGATTAAGTGGCCATTTTTTTTCCATATTCCACATTTTTACTTGATGCACTTGTCCCAGGGCTTTCATCAGATTAACTTCAAATTAAGATCAGTGCCATCACAACAAGATGGAGATAAAAAGTGATTAAGAGATTGACCTTTCGTCACACCGTGTGACCGTGGCGTGGCGTCTTGAGTTTGATTAAACGCCATCAAAACACGAGGTTCTGTATCTCGGACATACATTGTCCAATCGAGTCCAAACTAGACATGTAAGACAAGGGTGCCATCCTGATGACATCTACACAGAAATTATGACTTGAAATTACAGCGCCCCCTGGTGGCTACAGGAAGTGACATGTTTTATACTTTGATGAACTGCTCCTGGCTGATTTGCAATATACAGCTCAAATCAGATCAGTCAAGTCATTAGATCATGGTCAGAATTGTGACGTTTCCTCAAACCGTGTAAACATTGATGTGCGGCGAAGGATTTTCCTTCGCCAAAGGACACGATGTTATCATAACTCCACTGTGCATTGTCCTATCACTACAAAACTTCTGTCACATGGTCAGAGTCCCAGCCTGAACAGCTCTATGTGTCAATATTTCCTCAGTGTCATAGCGCCACCTACTGATTCGCCAGGAAACAGGAAGTACTTTGTTAATCCACACTGCCTTATCCAACCGGCTCCAAACTTCTGACCTATGATCACAATCCTGATCTGAACAGCTCCATATATAAACATTAGTTCACGGTCATAGCGCCACCTACTGATCAGTGTGAAAATTACATTGTGGTAAAATTTTCCAATTGACACGAAACTGCTCACGCTACATCAGAGCGGCTACTTGAACAGATCTATAAGTCTGTGTGTAATAATAGTGATGGCGCCACCTACTGGCAAACCTACTGCCGCAGAGCGCAAAACGCATGCAACGTGGAGAAGTGCATGCTCGATCGATGATGTGCGCTTGGTCATCGATCGCTCTCTCCACCGACCGCAACAGGCTTCAACGTGCGGGTGCTCGGGCCCGCAAGTGCTACAACGTAGCCCTAGTTATTATTATTTCCCTTTGGGGGGCTTTTTCAGGGTCTAGACATGCTCAAAAAGTTATGAAACTTTGCAGGAAATTCAAGGTCTGCGGATATTTTAGTATTCTGGAGTAATTGGAATTGGGCGTGGCAAAATGGCTCTACAGCGCCCCCTGGAACCAGCCCCTAGGTTTCCACATAACGGATTTTCATCAAAATCTGGATATAGGTGTATCGTGACC
The DNA here is from genome assembly GCF_947347685.1 of Pleuronectes platessa. Lineage (NCBI taxonomy): Eukaryota > Metazoa > Chordata > Actinopteri > Pleuronectiformes > Pleuronectidae > Pleuronectes > Pleuronectes platessa. The sequence continues at coordinate 30,558,756 of NC_070626.1, forward strand.
AGTCATGAAAAAAAGTCTCATGGAGCATTATGAAAAACGCAACAGGAAGTCCGCCATTTTGCTTTTAGTGGCCATTTTGGCAATATCCCACATTTTTACTTTTACGTACTTGTCCCAGGGCTTTCATCAGATCAACTTCAAATTCAGATGAGTGTCATCACAACAAGATGGAGATAAAAAATGATTGAGGGATTTTTTTTTTATCACACCGTGTGACCGTGGCATGGCGTTAAAAATTGGTTACACGCCATCAAAACACGGGCATCTGTATCTCGGACATACATGTTCCAATCAAGTCCAAACTAGACATGTAAGACAATAGTCCCCGCCTGATGACATCTATGCATAAATGATGACTTAATACCGCAGCGCCCCCTGGTGGCAACAGGAAATGTCTTGTTTTTTGCTTGTCTTACACTTGGATGAATTTCTCCTCATCCACTGACCTCAACCATGTCAAACTGTATCAAATGGGTCCCAAGACATTGACAATGAAGACATAAGATTACCGTGACTTTTCGTCAAACGCCATATGAATGGCGTGGCATTAAAGTTCATCAACTCGCCGTGAAACACGAAATTGCTGTAACTTCAGTGTTCATGATTCTATCTCTCTCAAACTACATGTGTGTAACAACAGCCCCCCCCCTGAAGATATTCATATGGTTTTAAGAAATGGGCGTGGCAAAAAAACTGACCAGCGCCCCCTATAGGGCAACCCCGGCACTACGATGGCCGACATTTATACAAATCTATCGGGACATGTGTCGTTTCATAACAAACAAAAAAATATCTTGGATAGGTATGCTTGACCAAACAGGGAGGCCGCCATTTTGGATTAAGTGGCCATTTTTTTTCCATATTCCACATTTTTACTTGATGCACTTGTCCCAGGGCTTTCATCAGATTAACTTCAAATTAAGATCAGTGCCATCACAACAAGATGGAGATAAAAAGTGATTAAGAGATTGACCTTTCGTCACACCGTGTGACCGTGGCGTGGCGTCTTGAGTTTGATTAAACGCCATCAAAACACGAGGTTCTGTATCTCGGACATACATTGTCCAATCGAGTCCAAACTAGACATGTAAGACAAGGGTGCCATCCTGATGACATCTACACAGAAATTATTACTTGAAATTACCGCGCCCCCTGGTGGCTACAGGAAGTGACATGTTTTATACTTTGATGAACTGCTCCTGGCTGATTTACAATATACAGCTCAAATCAGATCAGTCAAGTCATTAGATCATGGTCAGAATTGTGACGTTTCCTCAAACCGTGTAAACATTGATGTGCGGCGAAGGATTTTCCTTCGCCAAAGGACACGATGTTATCATAACTCCACTGTGCATTGTCCTATCACTACAAAACTTCTGTCACATGGTCAGAGTCCAAGCCTGAACAGCTCTATGTGTCAATATTTCCTCAGTGTCATAGCGCCACCTACTGATTCGCCAGGAAACAGGAAGTACTTTGTTAATCCACTCGGCATTATCCAACCGGCTCCAAACTACTGACCTATGATCACAATCCTGAATAGAACAGCTCCATATATGAATATTAGTTCAGGATCATAGCGCCACCTATTGATCAGTGTGAAAATTAAGTTGCGGAAACATTGTCCAATTGACACAAAATTTCTCACGCTACATCAGAGCGCCTACTTGAACAGATCTATATGTCTGTGCGTAATAATAGTGATGGCGCCACCTACTGGCAAACCTACTGCCGCAGAGCGCAAAACGCATGCAACGTGGAGAAGTGCATGCTCGATCGATGATGTGCGCTTGGTCATCGATCGCTCTCTCCACCGACCGCAACAGGCTTCAACGTGCGGGTGCTCGGGCCCGCAAGTGCTACAACGTAGCCCTAGTTATTATTATTAGGGCCCGAGCACCGAATGGTGAGAGGCCCTATTGAATCTGTAAGGATTTTTATTATTATTAGGGCCCGAGCACCGAATGGTGAGAGGCCCTATTGAATCTGTAAGGATTTTTATTATTATTATTATTATTATTATTATTATTATTATTATTATTATTATTTCCCTTTGGGGGGCTTTTTCAGGGTCTAGACATGCTCAAAAAGTTATGAAACTTTGCAGGAAATTCAAGGTCTGCGGATATTTTAGTATTCTGGAGTAATTGGAATTGGGCGTGGCAAAATGGCTCTACAGCGCCCCCTGGAACCAGCCCCTAGGTTTCCACATAACGGATTTTCATCAAAATCTGGATATAGGTGTATCGTGACCAGTCATGAAAAAAAGTCTCATGGAGCATTATGAAAAACGCAACAGGAAGTCCGCCATTTTGCTTTTAGTGGCCATTTTGGCAATATCCCACATTTTTACTTTTACGTACTTGTCCCAGGGCTTTCATCAGATCAACTTCAAATTCAGATGAGTGTCATCACAACAAGATGGAGATAAAAAATGATTGAGGGATTTTTTTTTTATCACACCGTGTGACCGTGGCATGGCGTTAAAAATTGGTTACACGCCATCAAAACACGGGCATCTGTATCTCGGACATACATGTTCCAATCAAGTCCAAACTAGACATGTAAGACAATAGTCCCCGCCTGATGACATCTATGCATAAATGATGACTTAAAACCGCAGCGCCCCCTGGTGGCAACAGGAAATGTCTTGTTTTTTGCTTGTCTTACACTTGGATGAATTTCTCCTCATCCACTGACCTCAACCATGTCAAACTGTATCAAATGGGTCCCAAGACATTGACAATGAAGACATAAGATTACCGTGACTTTTCGTCAAACGCCATATGAATGGCGTGGCATTAAAGTTCATCAACTCGCCGTGAAACACGAAATTGCTGTAACTTCAGTGTTCATGATTCTATCTCTCTCAAACTACATGTGTGTAACAACAGCCCCCCCCTGAAGATATTCATATGGTTTTAAGAAATGGGCGTGGCAAAAAAACTGACCAGCGCCCCCTATAGGGCAACCCCGGCACTACGATGGCCGACATTTATACAAATCTATCGGGACATGTGTCGTTTCATAACAAACAAAAAAATATCTTGGATAGGTATGCTTGACCAAACAGGGAGGCCGCCATTTTGGATTAAGTGGCCATTTTTTTTCCATATTCCACATTTTTACTTGATGCACTTGTCCCAGGGCTTTCATCAGATTAACTTCAAATTAAGATCAGTGCCATCACAACAAGATGGAGATAAAAAGTGATTAAGAGATTGACCTTTCGTCACACCGTGTGACCGTGGCGTGGCGTCTTGAGTTTGATTAAACGCCATCAAAACACGAGGTTCTGTATCTCGGACATACATTGTCCAATCGAGTCCAAACTAGACATGTAAGACAAGGGTGCCATCCTGATGACATCTACACAGAAATTATGACTTGAAATTACAGCGCCCCCTGGTGGCTACAGGAAGTGACATGTTTTATACTTTGATGAACTGCTCCTGGCTGATTTACAATATACAGCTCAAATCAGATCAGTCAAGTCATTAGATCATGGTCAGAATTGTGACGTTTCCTCAAACCGTGTAAACATTGATGTGCGGCGAAGGATTTTCCTTCGCCAAAGGACACGATGTTATCATAACTCCACTGTGCATTGTCCTATCACTACAAAACTTCTGTCACATGGTCAGAGTCCAAGCCTGAACAGCTCTATGTGTCAATATTTCCTCAGTGTCATAGCGCCACCTACTGATTCGCCAGGAAACAGGAAGTACTTTGTTAATCCACTCTGCATTATCCAACCGGCTCCAAACTACTGACCTATGATCACAATACTGATCTGAACAGCTCCACATATAAATATTAGATCAGGGTCATAGCGCCACCTACTGATCAGTGTGAAAATTAAGTTGTGTTAACATTGTCCAATTGACACAAAATTGCTCACGCTACATCAGAGCGCCTACATGAACAGATATATTTATTATTATTATTATTATTATTTCCCTTTGGGGGGCTTTTTCAGGGTCTAGACATGCTCAAAAAGTTATGAAACTTTGCAGGAAATTCAAGGTCTGCGGATATTTTAGTATTCTGGAGTAATTGGAATTGGGCGTGGCAAAATGGCTCTACAGCGCCCCCTGGAACCAGCCCCTAGGTTTCCACATAACGGATTTTCATCAAAATCTGGATATAGGTGTATCGTGACCAGTCATGAAAAAAAGTCTCATGGAGCATTATGAAAAACGCAACAGGAAGTCCGCCATTTTGCTTTTAGTGGCCATTTTGGCAATATCCCACATTTTTACTTTAACGTACTTGTCCCAGGGCTTTCATCAGATCAACTTCAAATTCAGATGAGTGTCATCACAACAAGATGGAGATAAAAAATGATTGAGGGATTTTTTTTTTATCACACCGTGTGACCGTGGCATGGCGTTAAAAATTGGTTACACGCCATCAAAACACGGGCATCTGTATCTCGGACATACATGTTCCAATCAAGTCCAAACTAGACATGTAAGACAATAGTCCCCGCCTGATGACATCTATGCATAAATGATGACTTAAAACCGCAGCGCCCCCTGGTGGCAACAGGAAATGTCTTGTTTTTTGCTTGTCTTACACTTGGATGAATTTCTCCTCATCCACTGACCTCAACCATGTCAAACTGTATCAAATGGGTCCCAAGACATTGACAATGAAGACATAAGATTACCGTGACTTTTCGTCAAACGCCATATGAATGGCGTGGCATTAAAGTTCATCAACTCGCCGTGAAACACGAAATTGCTGTAACTTCAGTGTTCATGATTCTATCTCTCTCAAACTACATGTGTGTAACAACAGCCCCCCCCTGAAGATATTCATATGGTTTTAAGAAATGGGCGTGGCAAAAAAACTGACCAGCGCCCCCTATAGGGCAACCCCGGCACTACGATGGCCGACATTTATACAAATCTATCGGGACATGTGTCGTTTCATAACAAACAAAAAAATATCTTGGATAGGTATGCTTGACCAAACAGGGAGGCCGCCATTTTGGATTAAGTGGCCATTTTTTTTCCATATTCCACATTTTTACTTGATGCACTTGTCCCAGGGCTTTCATCAGATTAACTTCAAATTAAGATCAGTGCCATCACAACAAGATGGAGATAAAAAGTGATTAAGAGATTGACCTTTCGTCACACCGTGTGACCGTGGCGTGGCGTCTTGAGTTTGATTAAACGCCATCAAAACACGAGGTTCTGTATCTCGGACATACATTGTCCAATCGAGTCCAAACTAGACATGTAAGACAAGGGTGCCATCCTGATGACATCTACACAGAAATTATGACTTGAAATTACAGCGCCCCCTGGTGGCTACAGGAAGTGACATGTTTTATACTTTGATGAACTGCTCCTGGCTGATTTGCAATATACAGCTCAAATCAGATCAGTCAAGTCATTAGATCATGGTCAGAATTGTGACGTTTCCTCAAACCGTGTAAACATTGATGTGCGGCGAAGGATTTTCCTTCGCCAAAGGACACGATGTTATCATAACTCCACTGTGCATTGTCCTATCACTACAAAACTTCTGTCACATGGTCAGAGTCCCAGCCTGAACAGCTCTATGTGTCAATATTTCCTCAGTGTCATAGCGCCACCTACTGATTCGCCAGGAAACAGGAAGTACTTTGTTAATCCACACTGCCTTATCCAACCGGCTCCAAACTTCTGACCTATGATCACAATCCTGATCTGAACAGCTCCATATATAAACATTAGTTCACGGTCATAGCGCCACCTACTGATCAGTGTGAAAATTACATTGTGGTAAAATTTTCCAATTGACACGAAACTGCTCACGCTACATCAGAGCGGCTACTTGAACAGATCTATAAGTCTGTGTGTAATAATAGTGATGGCGCCACCTACTGGCAAACCTACTGCCGCAGAGCGCAAAACGCATGCAACGTGGAGAAGTGCATGCTCGATCGATGATGTGCGCTTGGTCATCGATCGCTCTCTCCACCGACCGCAACAGGCTTCAACGTGCGGGTGCTCGGGCCCGCAAGTGCTACAACGTAGCCCTAGTTATTATTATTTCCCTTTGGGGGGCTTTTTCAGGGTCTAGACATGCTCAAAAAGTTATGAAACTTTGCAGGAAATTCAAGGTCTGCGGATATTTTAGTATTCTGGAGTAATTGGAATTGGGCGTGGCAAAATGGCTCTACAGCGCCCCCTGGAACCAGCCCCTAGGTTTCCACATAACGGATTTTCATCAAAATCTGGATATAGGTGTATCGTGACCAGTCATGAAAAAAAGTCTCATGGAGCATTATGAAAAACGCAACAGGAAGTCCGCCATTTTGCTTTTAGTGGCCATTTTGGCAATATCCCACATTTTTACTTTTACGTACTTGTCCCAGGGCTTTCATCAGATCAACTTCAAATTCAGATGAGTGTCATCACAACAAGATGGAGATAAAAAATGATTGAGGGATTTTTTTTTTATCACACCGTGTGACCGTGGCATGGCGTTAAAAATTGGTTACACGCCATCAAAACACGGGCATCTGTATCTCGGACATACATGTTCCAATCAAGTCCAAACTAGACATGTAAGACAATAGTCCCCGCCTGATGACATCTATGCATAAATGATGACTTAATACCGCAGCGCCCCCTGGTGGCAACAGGAAATGTCTTGTTTTTTGCTTGTCTTACACTTGGATGAATTTCTCCTCATCCACTGACCTCAACCATGTCAAACTGTATCAAATGGGTCCCAAGACATTGACAATGAAGACATAAGATTACCGTGACTTTTCGTCAAACGCCATATGAATGGCGTGGCATTAAAGTTCATCAACTCGCCGTGAAACACGAAATTGCTGTAACTTCAGTGTTCATGATTCTATCTCTCTCAAACTACATGTGTGTAACAACAGCCCCCCCCCTGAAGATATTCATATGGTTTTAAGAAATGGGCGTGGCAAAAAAACTGACCAGCGCCCCCTATAGGGCAACCCCGGCACTACGATGGCCGACATTTATACAAATCTATCGGGACATGTGTCGTTTCATAACAAACAAAAAAATATCTTGGATAGGTATGCTTGACCAAACAGGGAGGCCGCCATTTTGGATTAAGTGGCCATTTTTTTTCCATATTCCACATTTTTACTTGATGCACTTGTCCCAGGGCTTTCATCAGATTAACTTCAAATTAAGATCAGTGCCATCACAACAAGATGGAGATAAAAAGTGATTAAGAGATTGACCTTTCGTCACACCGTGTGACCGTGGCGTGGCGTCTTGAGTTTGATTAAACGCCATCAAAACACGAGGTTCTGTATCTCGGACATACATTGTCCAATCGAGTCCAAACTAGACATGTAAGACAAGGGTGCCATCCTGATGACATCTACACAGAAATTATTACTTGAAATTACCGCGCCCCCTGGTGGCTACAGGAAGTGACATGTTTTATACTTTGATGAACTGCTCCTGGCTGATTTACAATATACAGCTCAAATCAGATCAGTCAAGTCATTAGATCATGGTCAGAATTGTGACGTTTCCTCAAACCGTGTAAACATTGATGTGCGGCGAAGGATTTTCCTTCGCCAAAGGACACGATGTTATCATAACTCCACTGTGCATTGTCCTATCACTACAAAACTTCTGTCACATGGTCAGAGTCCAAGCCTGAACAGCTCTATGTGTCAATATTTCCTCAGTGTCATAGCGCCACCTACTGATTCGCCAGGAAACAGGAAGTACTTTGTTAATCCACTCGGCATTATCCAACCGGCTCCAAACTACTGACCTATGATCACAATCCTGAATAGAACAGCTCCATATATGAATATTAGTTCAGGATCATAGCGCCACCTATTGATCAGTGTGAAAATTAAGTTGCGGAAACATTGTCCAATTGACACAAAATTTCTCACGCTACATCAGAGCGCCTACTTGAACAGATCTATATGTCTGTGCGTAATAATAGTGATGGCGCCACCTACTGGCAAACCTACTGCCGCAGAGCGCAAAACGCATGCAACGTGGAGAAGTGCATGCTCGATCGATGATGTGCGCTTGGTCATCGATCGCTCTCTCCACCGACCGCAACAGGCTTCAACGTGCGGGTGCTCGGGCCCGCAAGTGCTACAACGTAGCCCTAGTTATTATTATTAGGGCCCGAGCACCGAATGGTGAGAGGCCCTATTGAATCTGTAAGGATTTTTATTATTATTAGGGCCCGAGCACCGAATGGTGAGAGGCCCTATTGAATCTGTAAGGATTTTTATTATTATTATTATTATTATTATTATTATTATTATTATTATTATTATTATTATTTCCCTTTGGGGGGCTTTTTCAGGGTCTAGACATGCTCAAAAAGTTATGAAACTTTGCAGGAAATTCAAGGTCTGCGGATATTTTAGTATTCTGGAGTAATTGGAATTGGGCGTGGCAAAATGGCTCTACAGCGCCCCCTGGAACCAGCCCCTAGGTTTCCACATAACGGATTTTCATCAAAATCTGGATATAGGTGTATCGTGACCAGTCATGAAAAAAAGTCTCATGGAGCATTATGAAAAACGCAACAGGAAGTCCGCCATTTTGCTTTTAGTGGCCATTTTGGCAATATCCCACATTTTTACTTTTACGTACTTGTCCCAGGGCTTTCATCAGATCAACTTCAAATTCAGATGAGTGTCATCACAACAAGATGGAGATAAAAAATGATTGAGGGATTTTTTTTTTATCACACCGTGTGACCGTGGCATGGCGTTAAAAATTGGTTACACGCCATCAAAACACGGGCATCTGTATCTCGGACATACATGTTCCAATCAAGTCCAAACTAGACATGTAAGACAATAGTCCCCGCCTGATGACATCTATGCATAAATGATGACTTAAAACCGCAGCGCCCCCTGGTGGCAACAGGAAATGTCTTGTTTTTTGCTTGTCTTACACTTGGATGAATTTCTCCTCATCCACTGACCTCAACCATGTCAAACTGTATCAAATGGGTCCCAAGACATTGACAATGAAGACATAAGATTACCGTGACTTTTCGTCAAACGCCATATGAATGGCGTGGCATTAAAGTTCATCAACTCGCCGTGAAACACGAAATTGCTGTAACTTCAGTGTTCATGATTCTATCTCTCTCAAACTACATGTGTGTAACAACAGCCCCCCCCTGAAGATATTCATATGGTTTTAAGAAATGGGCGTGGCAAAAAAACTGACCAGCGCCCCCTATAGGGCAACCCCGGCACTACGATGGCCGACATTTATACAAATCTATCGGGACATGTGTCGTTTCATAACAAACAAAAAAATATCTTGGATAGGTATGCTTGACCAAACAGGGAGGCCGCCATTTTGGATTAAGTGGCCATTTTTTTTCCATATTCCACATTTTTACTTGATGCACTTGTCCCAGGGCTTTCATCAGATTAACTTCAAATTAAGATCAGTGCCATCACAACAAGATGGAGATAAAAAGTGATTAAGAGATTGACCTTTCGTCACACCGTGTGACCGTGGCGTGGCGTCTTGAGTTTGATTAAACGCCATCAAAACACGAGGTTCTGTATCTCGGACATACATTGTCCAATCGAGTCCAAACTAGACATGTAAGACAAGGGTGCCATCCTGATGACATCTACACAGAAATTATGACTTGAAATTACAGCGCCCCCTGGTGGCTACAGGAAGTGACATGTTTTATACTTTGATGAACTGCTCCTGGCTGATTTACAATATACAGCTCAAATCAGATCAGTCAAGTCATTAGATCATGGTCAGAATTGTGACGTTTCCTCAAACCGTGTAAACATTGATGTGCGGCGAAGGATTTTCCTTCGCCAAAGGACACGATGTTATCATAACTCCACTGTGCATTGTCCTATCACTACAAAACTTCTGTCACATGGTCAGAGTCCAAGCCTGAACAGCTCTATGTGTCAATATTTCCTCAGTGTCATAGCGCCACCTACTGATTCGCCAGGAAACAGGAAGTACTTTGTTAATCCACTCTGCATTATCCAACCGGCTCCAAACTACTGACCTATGATCACAATACTGATCTGAACAGCTCCACATATAAATATTAGATCAGGGTCATAGCGCCACCTACTGATCAGTGTGAAAATTAAGTTGTGTTAACATTGTCCAATTGACACAAAATTGCTCACGCTACATCAGAGCGCCTACATGAACAGATATATTTATTATTATTATTATTATTATTTCCCTTTGGGGGGCTTTTTCAGGGTCTAGACATGCTCAAAAAGTTATGAAACTTTGCAGGAAATTCAAGGTCTGCGGATATTTTAGTATTCTGGAGTAATTGGAATTGGGCGTGGCAAAATGGCTCTACAGCGCCCCCTGGAACCAGCCCCTAGGTTTCCACATAACGGATTTTCATCAAAATCTGGATATAGGTGTATCGTGACCAGTCATGAAAAAAAGTCTCATGGAGCATTATGAAAAACGCAACAGGAAGTCCGCCATTTTGCTTTTAGTGGCCATTTTGGCAATATCCCACATTTTTACTTTAACGTACTTGTCCCAGGGCTTTCATCAGATCAACTTCAAATTCAGATGAGTGTCATCACAACAAGATGGAGATAAAAAATGATTGAGGGATTTTTTTTTTATCACACCGTGTGACCGTGGCATGGCGTTAAAAATTGGTTACACGCCATCAAAACACGGGCATCTGTATCTCGGACATACATGTTCCAATCAAGTCCAAACTAGACATGTAAGACAATAGTCCCCGCCTGATGACATCTATGCATAAATGATGACTTAAAACCGCAGCGCCCCCTGGTGGCAACAGGAAATGTCTTGTTTTTTGCTTGTCTTACACTTGGATGAATTTCTCCTCATCCACTGACCTCAACCATGTCAAACTGTATCAAATGGGTCCCAAGACATTGACAATGAAGACATAAGATTACCGTGACTTTTCGTCAAACGCCATATGAATGGCGTGGCATTAAAGTTCATCAACTCGCCGTGAAACACGAAATTGCTGTAACTTCAGTGTTCATGATTCTATCTCTCTCAAACTACATGTGTGTAACAACAGCCCCCCCCTGAAGATATTCATATGGTTTTAAGAAATGGGCGTGGCAAAAAAACTGACCAGCGCCCCCTATAGGGCAACCCCGGCACTACGATGGCCGACATTTATACAAATCTATCGGGACATGTGTCGTTTCATAACAAACAAAAAAATATCTTGGATAGGTATGCTTGACCAAACAGGGAGGCCGCCATTTTGGATTAAGTGGCCATTTTTTTTCCATATTCCACATTTTTACTTGATGCACTTGTCCCAGGGCTTTCATCAGATTAACTTCAAATTAAGATCAGTGCCATCACAACAAGATGGAGATAAAAAGTGATTAAGAGATTGACCTTTCGTCACACCGTGTGACCGTGGCGTGGCGTCTTGAGTTTGATTAAACGCCATCAAAACACGAGGTTCTGTATCTCGGACATACATTGTCCAATCGAGTCCAAACTAGACATGTAAGACAAGGGTGCCATCCTGATGACATCTACACAGAAATTATGACTTGAAATTACAGCGCCCCCTGGTGGCTACAGGAAGTGACATGTTTTATACTTTGATGAACTGCTCCTGGCTGATTTACAATATACAGCTCAAATCAGATCAGTCAAGTCATTAGATCATGGTCAGAATTGTGACGTTTCCTCAAACCGTGTAAACATTGATGTGCGGCGAAGGATTTTCCTTCGCCAAAGGACACGATGTTATCATAACTCCACTGTGCATTGTCCTATCACTACAAAACTTCTGTCACATGGTCAGAGTCCAAGCCTGAACAGCTCTATGTGTCAATATTTCCTCAGTGTCATAGCGCCACCTACTGATTCGCCAGGAAACAGGAAGTACTTTGTTAATCCACTCTGCATTATCCAACCGGCTCCAAACTACTGACCTATGATCACAATACTGATCTGAACAGCTCCACATATAAATATTAGATCAGGGTCATAGCGCCACCTACTGATCAGTGTGAAAATTAAGTTGTGTTAACATTGTCCAATTGACACAAAATTGCTCACGCTACATCAGAGCGCCTACATGAACAGATATATTTATTATTATTATTATTATTATTTCCCTTTGGGGGGCTTTTTCAGGGTCTAGACATGCTCAAAAAGTTATGAAACTTTGCAGGAAATTCAAGGTCTGCGGATATTTTAGTATTCTGGAGTAATTGGAATTGGGCTTGGCAAAATGGCTCTACAGCGCCCCCTGGAACCAGCCCCTAGGTTTCCACATAACGGATTTTCATCAAAATCTGGATATAGGTGTATCGTGACCAGTCATGAAAAAAAGTCTCATGGAGCATTATGAAAAACGCAACAGGAAGTCCGCCATTTTGCTTTTAGTGGCCATTTTGGCAATATCCCACATTTTTACTTTTACGTACTTGTCCCAGGGCTTTCATCAGATCAACTTCAAATTCAGATGAGTGTCATCACAACAAGATGGAGATAAAAAATGATTGAGGGATTTTTTTTTTATCACACCGTGTGACCGTGGCATGGCGTTAAAAATTGGTTACACGCCATCAAAACACGGGCATCTGTATCTCGGACATACATGTTCCAATCAAGTCCAAACTAGACATATAAGACAATAGTCCCCGCCTGATGACATCTATGCATAAATGATGACTTAAAACCGCAGCGCCCCCTGGTGGCAACAGGAAATGTCTTGTTTTTTGCTTGTCTTACACTTGGATGAATTTCTCCTCATCCACTGACCTCAACCATGTCAAACTATATCAAATGGGTCCCAAGACATTGACAATGAAGACATAAGATTACCGTGACTTTTCGTCAAACGCCATATGAATGGCGTGGCATTAAAGTTCATCAACTCGCCGTGAAACACGAAATTGCTGTAACTTCAGTGTTCATGATTCTATCTCTCTCAAACTACATGTGTGTAACAACAGCCCCCCCCTGAAGATATTCATATGGTTTTAAGAAATGGGCGTGGCAAAAAAACTGACCAGCGCCCCCTATAGGGCAACCCCGGCACTACGATGGCCGACATTTATACAAATCTATCGGGACATGTGTCGTTTCATAACAAACAAAAAAATATCTTGGATAGGTATGCTTGACCAAACAGGGAGGCCGCCATTTTGGATTAAGTGGCCATTTTTTTTCCATATTCCACATTTTTACTTGATGCACTTGTCCCAGGGCTTTCATCAGATTAACTTCAAATTAAGATCAGTGCCATCACAACAAGATGGAGATAAAAAGTGATTAAGAGATTGACCTTTCGTCACACCGTGTGACCGTGGCGTGGCGTCTTGAGTTTGATTAAACGCCATCAAAACACGAGGTTCTGTATCTCGGACATACATTGTCCAATCGAGTCCAAACTAGACATGTAAGACAAGGGTGCCATCCTGATGACATCTACACAGAAATTATGACTTGAAATTACAGCGCCCCCTGGTGGCTACAGGAAGTGACATGTTTTATACTTTGATGAACTGCTCCTGGCTGCTTTAAGATATACAGCTCAAATGAGCTCAGTCAAGTCATTGAATCAAGGTCAGAATTGTGACATTTCCTCAAACCATGTAAACATTGATGTTTGGCGAAGGATCATCCTTCGCCAAAGGACACGATGTTTTCATAAGTCCACTGTGCATTATCCTATCACTACCAAACTTCTGTCACATGATAAGAGTACAAGCCTGAACAGCTCTATGTGTCAATATTTCCTCAGTGTCATAGCGCCACCTACTGATTCGCCAGGAAACAGGAAGTACTTTGTTAATCCACTCTGCATTATCCAACCGGCTCCAAACTACTGACCTATGATCACAATACTGATCTGAACAGCTCCACATATAAATATTAGTTCAGGGTCAGAGCGCCACCTACTGATCAGTGTGAAAATTAAGTTGTGTTAACATTGTCCGATTGACACAAAATTGCTCACGCTGTATCAGAGCGCCTACATGAACAGATATATATGTCTGTGCGTAATAATAGTGATGGCGCCACCTACTGGCAAACCTACTGCCGCAGAGCGCATTTAACGTGGAGAAGTGCATGCTCGATCGATGATGTGCGCTTGGTCATCGATCGCTCTCTCCACCGACCGCAACAGGCTTCAACGTGCGGGTGCTCGGGCCCGCAAGTGCTACAACGTAGCCCTAGTTAGGGCCCGAGCACCGAATGGTGAAAGGCCCTATTGAATCTGTAAGGATTTTTATTATTATTATTATTATTTCCCTTTGGGGGGCTTTTTCAGGGTCTAGACATGCTCAAAAAGTTATGAAACTTTGCAGGAAATTCAAGGTCTGCGGATATTTTAGTATTCTGGAGTAATTGGAATTGGGCGTGGCAAAATGGCTCTACAGCGCCCCCTGGAACCAGCCCCTAGGTTTCCACATAACGGATTTTCATCAAAATCTGGATATAGGTGTATCGTGACCAGTCATGAAAAAAAGTCTCATGGAGCATTATGAAAAACGCAACAGGAAGTCCGCCATTTTGCTTTTAGTGGCCATTTTGGCAATATCCCACATTTTTACTTTTACGTACTTTGCCCAGGGCTTTCATCAGATCAACTTCAAATTCAGATGAGTGTCATCACAACAAGATGGAGATAAAAAATGATTGAGGGATTTTTTTTTTATCACACCGTGTGACCGTGGCATGGCGTTAAAAATTGGTTACACGCCATCAAAACACGGGCATCTGTATCTCGGACATACACGTTCCAATCAAGTCCAAACTAGACATGTAAGACAATAGTCCCCGCCTGATGACATCTATGCATAAATGATGACTTAAAACCGCAGCGCCCCCTGGTGGCAACAGGAAATGTCTTGTTTTTTGCTTGTCTTACACTTGGATGAATTTCTCCTCATCCACTGACCTCAACCATGTCAAACTGTATCAAATGGGTCCCAAGACATTGACAATGAAGACATAAGATTACCGTGACTTTTCGTCAAACGCCATATGAATGGCGTGGCATTAAAGTTCATCAACTCGCCGTGAAACACGAAATTGCTGTAACTTCAGTGTTCATGATTCTATCTCTCTCAAACTACATGTGTGTAACAACAGCCCCCCCCTGAAGATATTCATATGGTTTTAAGAAATGGGCGTGGCAAAAAAACTGACCAGCGCCCCCTATAGGGCAACCCCGGCACTACGATGGCCGACATTTATACAAATCTATCGGGACATGTGTCGTTTCATAACAAACAAAAAAATATCTTGGATAGGTATGCTTGACCAAACAGGGAGGCCGCCATTTTGGATTAAGTGGCCATTTTTTTTCCATATTCCACATTTTTACTTGATGCACTTGTCCCAGGGCTTTCATCAGATTAACTTCAAATTAAGATCAGTGCCATCACAACAAGATGGAGACAAAAAGTGATTAAGAGATTGACCTTTCGTCACACCGTGTGACCGTGGCGTGGCGTCTTGAGTTTGATTAAACGCCATCAAAACACGAGGTTCTGTATCTCGGACATACATTGTCCAATCGAGTCCAAACTAGACATGTAAGACAAGGGTGCCATCCTGATGACATCTACACAGAAATTATGACTTGAAATTACAGCGCCCCCTGGTGGCTACAGGAAGTGACATGTTTTATACTTTGATGAACTGCTCCTGGCTGCTTTAAGATATACAGCTCAAATGAGCTCAGTCAAGTCATTGAATCAAGGTCAGAATTGTGACATTTCCTCAAACCATGTAAACATTGATGTTTGGCGAAGGATCATCCTTCGCCAAAGGACACGATGTTTTCATAACTCCACTGTGCATTGTCCTATCACTACCAAACTTCTGTCACATGATAAGAGTACAAGCCTGAACAGCTCTATGTGTCAATATTTCCTCAGTGTCATAGCGCCACCTACTGATTCGCCAGGAAACAGGAAGTACTTTGTTAATCCACTCTGCATTATCCAACCGGCTCCAAACTACTGACCTATGATCACAATACTAATCTGAACAGCTCCACATATAAATATTAGTTCAGGGTCATAGCGCCACCTACTGATCAGTGTGAATATTAAGTTGTGTTAACATTGTCCGATTGACACAAAATTGCTCACGCTACATCAGAGCGCCTACATGAACAGATAAATAGATGTCTGTGCGTAATAATAGTGATGGCGCCACCTACTGGCAATCCTACTGCCGCAGAGCGCAAAACGCATTTATTGTGGAGAAGTGCATGCTTGATCGATGATGTGCGCTTGGTCATCGATCGCTCTCTCCACCGACCGCAACAGGCTTCAACATGCGGGTGCTCGGGCCCGCAAGTGCTACAACGTAGCCCTAGTTATTAGGGCCCGAGCACCGAATGGTGAGAGGCCCTATTGAATCTGTAAGGATTTTTATTATTATTAGGGCCCGAGCACCGAATGGTGAGAGGCCCTATTGAATCTGTAAGGATTTTTATTATTATTATTATTATTATTATTATTATTATTATTATTATTATTATTATTATTATTTCCCTTTGGGGGGCTTTTTCAGGGTCTAGACATGCTCAAAAAGTTATGAAACTTTGCAGGAAATTCAAGGTCTGCGGATATTTTAGTATTCTGGAGTAATTGGAATTGGGCGTGGCAAAATGGCTCTACAGCGCCCCCTGGAACCAGCCCCTAGGTTTCCACATAACGGATTTTCATCAAAATCTGGATATAGGTGTATCGTGACCAGTCATGAAAAAAAGTCTCATGGAGCATTATGAAAAACGCAACAGGAAGTCTGCCATTTTGCTTTTAGTGGCCATTTTGGCAATATCCCACATTTTTACTTTTACGTACTTGTCCCAGGGCTTTCATCAGATCAACTTCAAATTCAGATGAGTGTCATCACAACAAGATGGAGATAAAAAATGATTGAGGGATTTTTTTTTTATCACACCGTGTGACCGTGGCATGGCGTTAAAAATTGGTTACACGCCATCAAAACACGGGCATCTGTATCTCGGACATACATGTTCCAATCAAGTCCAAACTAGACATGTAAGACAATAGTCCCCGCCTGATGACATCTATGCATAAATGATGACTTAAAACCGCAGCGCCCCCTGGTGGCAACAGGAAATGTCTTGTTTTTTGCTTGTCTTACACTTGGATGAATTTCTCCTCATCCACTGACCTCAACCATGTCAAACTGTATCAAATGGGTCCCAAGACATTGACAATGAAGACATAAGATTACCGTGACTTTTCGTCAAACGCCATATGAATGGCGTGGCATTAAAGTTCATCAACTCGCCGTGAAACACGAAATTGCTGTAACTTCAGTGTTCATGATTCTATCTCTCTCAAACTACATGTGTGTAACAACAGCCCCCCCCTGAAGATATTCATATGGTTTTAAGAAATGGGCGTGGCAAAAAAACTGACCAGCGCCCCCTATAGGGCAACCCCGGCACTACGATGGCCGACATTTATACAAATCTATCGGGACATGTGTCGTTTCATAACAAACAAAAAAATATCTTGGATAGGTATGCTTGACCAAACAGGGAGGCCGCCATTTTGGATTAAGTGGCCATTTTTTTTCCATATTCCACATTTTTACTTGATGCACTTGTCCCAGGGCTTTCATCAGATTAACTTCAAATTAAGATCAGTGCCATCACAACAAGATGGAGATAAAAAGTGATTAAGAGATTGACCTTTCGTCACACCGTGTGACCGTGGCGTGGCGTCTTGAGTTTGATTAAACGCCATCAAAACACGAGGTTCTGTATCTCGGACATACATTGTCCAATCGAGTCCAAACTAGACATGTAAGACAAGGGTGCCATCCTGATGACATCTACACAGAAATTATGACTTGAAATTACAGCGCCCCCTGGTGGCTACAGGAAGTGACATGTTTTATACTTTGATGAACTGCTCCTGGCTGATTTACAATATACAGCTCAAATCAGATCAGTCAAGTCATTAGATCATGGTCAGAATTGTGACGTTTCCTCAAACCGTGTAAACATTGATGTGCGGCGAAGGATTTTCCTTCGCCAAAGGACACGATGTTATCATAACTCCACTGTGCATTGTCCTATCACTACAAAACTTCTGTCACATGGTCAGAGTCCAAGCCTGAACAGCTCTATGTGTCAATATTTCCTCAGTGTCATAGCGCCACCTACTGATTCGCCAGGAAACAGGAAGTACTTTGTTAATCCACTCTGCATTATCCAACCGGCTCCAAACTACTGACCTATGATCACAATCCTGAATAGAACAGCTCCATATATGAATATTAGTTCAGGATCATAGCGCCACCTATTGATCAGTGTGAAAATTAAGTTGCGGAAACATTGTCCAATTGACACAAAATTTCTCACGCTACATCAGAGCGCCTACTTGAACAGATCTATATGTCTGTGCGTAATAATAGTGATGGCGCCACCTACTGGCAAACCTACTGCCGCAGAGCGCAAAACGCATGCAACGTGGAGAAGTGCATGCTCGATCGATGATGTGCGCTTGGTCATCGATCGCTCTCTCCACCGACCGCAACAGGCTTCAACGTGCGGGTGCTCGGGCCCGCAAGTGCTACAACGTAGCCCTAGTTATTAGGGCCCGAGCACCGAATGGTGAGAGGCCCTATTGAATCTGTAAGGATTTTTATTATTATTATTTCCCTTTCGGGGGCTTTTTCAGGGTCTAGACATGCTCAAAAAGTTGTGAAACTTTGCAGGAAATTCAAGGTCTGCGGACAATTTAGTATTCTGGAGTAATTTGAATTGGGCGTGGCAAAATGGCTCAACAGCGCCCCCTGGAACCAGCCCCTAGGTTTCCACATAAGCGATTTTCCCCAAAATCTAGACACTGGTGTAACGTGACTAATCATAGAAAAAAGTCTATTGGAGCATTATGAAAAATGCAACAGGAAGCCCGCCATTTTGGATTTAGTGGCCATTTTGGCCAAATTCCACATTTTTACTTTAATGTACTTGTCGTAGAGCTTTCATCAGATCAACTTAAAAATTAGACGGGTGTCATCACAACAAGATTGAGAAAAAAAATGATCAACGGAATTTTTTTCCGTCACTTCGTGTGACCGTGGCGTGAAGTCAAAATTTGGTTCCACGCCATCAAAACACGTGCATCTGTATCTCAAACATACATGGTCCAATCAAGTCCAAACTAGACATGTAAGAGAAGAGTCCCGGCCTGATGACATCTACACAGAAATAATGACTTAAAATCACAGCGCCCCCTGGTGGCACCAGGAAATGTCTTGTTTTTTGCTTGTCTTACATTTGGATGTATTCCTCCTCATCCACTGACCTCAACCATGTCAAACTGTACCAAATGGGTCTCAAGACATTGATAATGAAGGCATAAGATAACTGTGACTTTTCGTCAAACGCCATATTAATGGCGTGGCATCAAAGTTCATCACCTCGCCGTGAAACACGAAATTGCTTTAACTTCAGTGTTCATGGTTCTATCTCACTCAAACTACATGTGTGCAACAACATCCCCCCCCTGAAGATTTTCATATGGTTTTAAGGAATGGGCGTGGCAAAATAACTGACTAGCGCCCCCTAACGGGCAGCCCCGGCACTACGCTTGGCCGACATGTACAAAAATCGATTTGGGCATGTGTCTTTTCATAACAAACAAATAAGTCTCTTGGATAGATATGCTAGACTAAACAGGAAGCCCGCCATTTTGGATTTAGTGGCCATTTTGGCCCTATTCAACATTTTTACTTTGATTTACTTGTCGTAGAGCTTTCATCAGATCAACTTCAAATTCAGATGAGTGTCATCACAACAAGATTGAGATAAAAACTGATTAAGGGATTTTTTTCCCTTCACACCGTGTGACCGTGGCGTGGCGTTAAAGTTTGGTAACACGCCATCAAAACACGAGCATCTGTATCTCGAACATACATGGTCCAATCAAGTCCAAACTAGACATGCAAGACAAGAGTTCCGGCTTGATGACATCTACACAGAAATTATGACTTGAAATCACAGCGCCCCCTGGTGGCAACATGAAGTGACATGTTTTATACTTTGATAAACTGCTCCTTGCTGCTTTAAGATATACAGCTCAAATGAGCTCAGTCAAGTCATTGAATCAAGGTCAGAATTGTGACATTTCCTCAAACCATTTAAACGTTGAGGTGCGGCGAAGGATCATCCTTCGCCAAAGGACACGATGTTTTCATAAGTCCACTGTGCATTGTCCTATCACTACCAAACTTCTGTCACATGATAAGAGTACAAGCCTGAACAGCTCTATGTGTCAATATTTCCTCAGTGTCATAGCGCCACCTACTGATTTGCCAGGAAACAGGAAGTACTTTGTTAATCCACTCTGCATTATCCAACCGGCTCCAAACTACTGACCTATGATCACAATACTGATCTGAACAGCTCCACATATAAATATTAGTTCAGGGTCATAGCGCCACCTACTGATCAGTGTGAAAATTAAGTTGTGTTAACATTGTCCAATTGACACAAAATTGCTCACGCTACATCAGAGCGCCTACATGAACAGATATATATGTCTGTGCGTAATAATAGTGATGGCGCCACCTACTGGCAAACCTACTGCAGCAGAGCGCAAAACGCATTTAACGTGGAGAAGTGCATGCTCGATCGATGATGTGCGCTTGGTCATCGATCGCTCTCTCCACCGACCGCAACAGGCTTCAACGTGCGGGTGCTCGGGCCCGCAAGTGCTACAACGTAGCCCTAGTTATTATTATTTCCCTTTGGGGGGCTTTTTCAGGGTCTAGACATGCTCAAAAAGTTATGAAACTTTGCAGGAAATTCAAGGTCTGCGGATATTTTAGTATTCTGGAGTAATTGGAATTGGGCGTGGCAAAATGGCTCTACAGCGCCCCCTGGAACCAGCCCCTAGGTTTCCACATAACGGATTTTCATCAAAATCTGGATATAGGTGTATCGTGACCAGTCATGAAAAAAAGTCTCATGGAGCATTATGAAAAACGCAACAGGAAGTCCGCCATTTTGCTTTTAGTGGCCATTTTGGCAATATCCCACATTTTTACTTTTACGTACTTGTCCCAGGGCTTTCATCAGATCAACTTCAAATTCAGATGAGTGTCATCACAACAAGATGGAGATAAAAAATGATTGAGGGATTTTTTTTTTATCACACCGTGTGACCGTGGCATGGCGTTAAAAATTGGTTACACGCCATCAAAACACGGGCATCTGTATCTCGGACATACATGTTCCAATCAAGTCCAAACTAGACATGTAAGACAATAGTCCCCGCCTGATGACATCTATGCATAAATGATGACTTAAAACCGCAGCGCCCCCTGGTGGCAACAGGAAATGTCTTGTTTTTTGCTTGTCTTACACTTGGATGAATTTCTCCTCATCCACTGACCTCAACCATGTCAAACTGTAGCAAATGGGTCCCAAGACATTGACAATGAAGACATAAGATTACCGTGACTTTTCGTCAAACGCCATATGAATGGCGTGGCATTAAAGTTCATCAACTCGCCGTGAAACACGAAATTGCTGTCACTTCAGTGTTCATGATTCTATCTCTCTCAAACTACATGTGTGTAACAACAGCCCCCCCCTGAAGATATTCATATGGTTTTAATAAATGGGCGTGGCAAAAAAACTGACCAGCGCCCCCTATAGGGCAACCCCGGCACTACGATGGCCGACATTTATACAAATCTATCGGGACATGTGTCGTTTCATAACAAACAAAAAAATATCTTGGATAGGTATGCTTGACCAAACAGGGAGGCCGCCATTTTGGATTAAGTGGCCATTTTTTTTCCATATTCCACATTTTTACTTGATGCACTTGTCCCAGGGCTTTCATCAGATTAACTTCAAATTAAGATCAGTGCCATCACAACAAGATGGAGATAAAAAGTGATTAAGAGATTGACCTTTCGTCACACCGTGTGACCGTGGCGTGGCGTCTTGAGTTTGATTAAACGCCATCAAAACACGAGGTTCTGTATCTCGGACATACATTGTCCAATCGAGTCCAAACTAGACATGTAAGACAAGGGTGCCATCCTGATGACATCTACACAGAAATTATGACTTGAAATTACAGCGCCCCCTGGTGGCTACAGGA
The DNA here is from genome assembly GCF_947347685.1 of Pleuronectes platessa. Taxonomy (NCBI): domain Eukaryota; kingdom Metazoa; phylum Chordata; class Actinopteri; order Pleuronectiformes; family Pleuronectidae; genus Pleuronectes; species Pleuronectes platessa. Next base: position 30,580,900 of record NC_070626.1, read on the forward strand.
AGTGACATGTTTTATACTTTGATGAACTGCTCCTGGCTGATTTACAATATACAGCTCAAATCAGATCAGTCAAGTCATTAGATCATGGTCAGAATTGTGACGTTTCCTCAAACCGTGTAAACATTGAGGTGCGGCGAAGGATCATCCTTCGCCAAAGGACACGATGTTTTCATAAGTCCACTGTGCATTGTCCTATCACTACCAAACTTCTGTCACATGATAAGAGTACAAGCCTGAACAGCTCTATGTGTCAATATTTCCTCAGTGTCATAGCGCCACCTACTGATTATCCATGAAACAGGAAGTACTTTGTTAATCCACACTGCCTTATCCAACCGGCTCCAAACTGCTGACCTATGATCACAATCCTGATCTGAACAGCTCCATATATAAACATTAGTTCAGGGTCATAGCGCCACCTACTGATCAGTGTGAAAATTAAGTTGCGGAAACATTGTCCAATTGACACAAAATTTCTCACGCTACATCAGAGCGCCTACTTGAACAGATCTATATGTCTGTGCGTAATAATAGTGATGGCGCCACCAACTGGCAAACCTACTGCCGCAGAGCGCAAAACGCATGCAACGTAGAGAAGTGCATGCTCGATCGATGATGTGCGCTTGGTCATCGATCGCTCTCTCCACCGACCGCAACAGGCTTCAACGTGCGGGTGCTCGGGCCCGCAAGTGCTACAACGTAGCCCTAGTTATTAGGGCCCGAGCACCGAATGGTGAGAGGCCCTATTGAATCTGTAAGGATTTTTATTATTATTATTATTATTATTAGGGCCCGAGCACCGAATGGTGAGAGGCCCTATTGAAATTGTAGGCATTATTCTTATTATTATTATTAGGGCCCGAGCACCGAATGGTGAGAGGCCCTATTGAATCTGTAAGGATTTTTATTATTATTATTATTATTTCCCTTTGGGGGGCTTTTTCAGGGTCTAGACATGCTCAAAAAGTTATGAAACTTTGCAGGAAATTCAAGGTCTGCGGATATTTTAGTATTCTGGAGTAATTGGAATTGGGCGTGGCAAAATGGCTCTACAGCGCCCCCTGGAACCAGCCCCTAGGTTTCCACATAACGGATTTTCATCAAAATCTGGATATAGGTGTATCGTGACCAGTCATGAAAAAAAGTCTCATGGAGCATTATGAAAAACGCAACAGGAAGTCCGCCATTTTGCTTTTAGTGGCCATTTTGGCAATATCCCACATTTTTACTTTTACGTACTTGTCCCAGGGCTTTCATCAGATCAACTTCAAATTCAGATGAGTGTCATCACAACAAGATGGAGATAAAAAATGATTGAGGGATTTTTTTTTTATCACACCGTGTGACCGTGGCATGGCGTTAAAAATTGGTTACACGCCATCAAAACACGGGCATCTGTATCTCGGACATACATGTTCCAATCAAGTCCAAACTAGACATGTAAGACAATAGTCCCCGCCTGATGACATCTATGCATAAATGATGACTTAAAACCGCAGCGCCCCCTGGTGGCAACAGGAAATGTCTTGTTTTTTGCTTGTCTTACACTTGGATGAATTTCTCCTCATCCACTGACCTCAACCATGTCAAACTGTATCAAATGGGTCCCAAGACATTGACAATGAAGACATAAGATTACCGTGACTTTTCGTCAAACGCCATATGAATGGCGTGGCATTAAAGTTCATCAACTCGCCGTGAAACACGAAATTGCTGTAACTTCAGTGTTCATGATTCTATCTCTCTCAAACTACATGTGTGTAACAACAGCCCCCCCCTGAAGATATTCATATGGTTTTAAGAAATGGGCGTGGCAAAAAAACTGACCAGCGCCCCCTATAGGGCAACCCCGGCACTACGATGGCCGACATTTATACAAATCTATCGGGACATGTGTCGTTTCATAACAAACAAAAAAATATCTTGGATAGGTATGCTTGACCAAACAGGGAGGCCGCCATTTTGGATTAAGTGGCCATTTTTTTTCCATATTCCACATTTTTACTTGATGCACTTGTCCCAGGGCTTTCATCAGATTAACTTCAAATTAAGATCAGTGCCATCACAACAAGATGGAGATAAAAAGTGATTAAGAGATTGACCTTTCGTCACACCGTGTGACCGTGGCGTGGCGTCTTGAGTTTGATTAAACGCCATCAAAACACGAGGTTCTGTATCTCGGACATACATTGTCCAATCGAGTCCAAACTAGACATGTAAGACAAGGGTGCCATCCTGATGACATCTACACAGAAATTATGACTTGAAATTACAGCGCCCCCTGGTGGCTACAGGAAGTGACATGTTTTATACTTTGATGAACTGCTCCTGGCTGATTTACAATATACAGCTCAAATCAGATCAGTCAAGTCATTAGATCATGGTCAGAATTGTGACGTTTCCTCAAACCGTGTAAACATTGATGTGCGGCGAAGGATTTTCCTTCGCCAAAGGACACGATGTTATCATAACTCCACTGTGCATTGTCCTATCACTACAAAACTTCTGTCACATGGTCAGAGTCCAAGCCTGAACAGCTCTATGTGTCAATATTTCCTCAGTGTCATAGCGCCACCTACTGATTCGCCAGGAAACAGGAAGTACTTTGTTAATCCACTCTGCATTATCCAACCGGCTCCAAACTACTGACCTATGATCACAATACTGATCTGAACAGCTCCACATATAAATATTAGTTCAGGGTCATAGCGCCACCTACTGATCAGTGTGAAAATTAAGCTGTGTTAACATTGTCCAATTGACACAAAATTGCTCACGCTACATCAGAGCGCCTACATGAACAGATATATATGTCTGTGCGTAATAATAGTGATGGCGCCACCTACTGGCAAACCTACTGCCGCAGAGCGCAAAACGCATTTAACGTGGAGAAGTGCATGCTCGATCGATGATGTGCGCTTGGTCATCGATCGCTCTCTCCACCGACCGCAACAGGCTTCAACGTGCGGGTGCTCGGGCCCGCAAGTGCTACAACGTAGCCCTAGTTCTTATTATTCTCCGAACAATGAATTGGCTTTTTGAGGGCTTCAACGTGCTCAAAAAGTTTTTAAACTTTCCAGTAAATTAGAGAGTGGTGAAAATTTACGTAATCTGGAGTATTTGGAAATGGGCGTGGCAAAACGGCTCAACAGCGCCCCCTGGAACCAGCGGCTAGGTTTCCACATAAGCGATTTTCACCAAAATCTAGACACTGGTGTAACGTGAATAATCATAGAAAAAAGTCTCTTGGAGCATTATGAAAAACGCAACAGGAAGCCCGCTATTTTGGATTTAGTGGCCATTTTGGCCAAATTCCACATTTTTAGTTTAATGTACTTGTCGTAGAGCTTTCATCAGATCAACTTAAAAATTAGATGCGTGTCATCACAACAAGATTGAGAAAAAAATTGATCAACAGAATTTTTTTCCGTCACTTCGTGTGACCGTGGCGTGTTGTCAAAGTTTGGTTCCACGCCATCAAAACACGGGCATCTGTATCTCGAACATACATGGTCCAATCAAGTCCAAACTAGACATGTAAGACAAGAGTCCCGGCCTGATGACATCTACACAGAAATAATGACTTAAAATCACAGCGCCCCCTGGTGGCACCAGGAAATGTCTTGTTTTTTGCTTGTCTTACACTTGGATGTATTCCTCCTCATCCACTGATCTCAACCATGTCAAACTGTACCAAATGGGTCTCAAGACATTGATAATGAAGGCATAAGATAACTGTGACTCTTCGTCAAACGCCATATTAATGGCGTTGCATCAAAGTTCGTCACCTCGCCGTGAAGCACGAAATTGCTTTAACTTCAGTGTTCATGGTTCTATCTCACTCAAACTACATGTGTGCAACAACATCCCCCCCCTGAAGATTTTCATATGGTTTTAAGGAATGGGCGTGGCAAAATAACTGACTAGCGCCCCCTAACGGGCAGCCCGGCACTACGCTTGGCCGACATGTACAAAAATCGATTTGGGCATGTGTCTTTTCATAACAAACAAATAAGTCTCTTGGATAGATATGCTAGACTAAACAGGAAGCCCGCCATTTTGGATTTAGTGGCCATTTTGGCCCTATTCAACATTTTTACTTTGATTTACTTGTCGTAGAGCTTTCATCAGATCAACTTCAAATTCAGATGAGTGTCATCACAACAAGATTGAGATAAAAACTGATTAAGGGATTTTTTCCCCTTCACACCGTGTGACCGTGGCGTGGCATTAAAGTTTGGTTACACGCCATCAAAACACGAGCATCTGTATCTCGAACATACATGGTCCAATCAAGTCTAAAGTAGACATGCAAGACAAGAGTTCCGGCTTGATGACATCTACACAGAAATTATGACTTGAAATCACAGCGCCCCCTGGTGGCAACATGAAGTGACATGTTTTATACTTTGATGAACTGCTCCTGGCTGCTTTAAGATATACAGCTCAAATGAGCTCAGCCAAGTCATTGAATCAAGGTCAGAATTGTGACATTTCCTCAAACCATGTAAACATTGATGTTTGGCGAAGGATCATCCTTCGCCAAAGGACACGATGTTTTCATAATTCCACTGTGCATTGTCCTATCACTACCAAACTTCTGTCACATGATAAGAGTACAAGCCTGAACAGCTCTATGTGTCAATATTTCCTCAGTGTCATAGCGCCACCTACTGATTATCCATGAAACAGGAAGTACTTTGTTAATCCACACTGCCTTATCCAACCGGCTCCAAACTTCTGACCTATGATCACAATCCTGATCTGAACAGCTCCATATATAAACATTAGTTCACGGTCATAGCGCCACCTACTGATCAGTGTGAAAATTACATTGTGGTAAAATTTTCCAATTGACACGAAACTGCTCACGCTACATCAGAGCGGCTACTTGAACAGATCTATAAGTCTGTGTGTAATAATAGTGATGGCGCCACCTACTGGCAAACCTACTGCCGCAGAGCGCAAAACGCATGCAACGTGGAGAAGTGCATGCTCTATCGATGATGTGCGCTTGGTCATCGATCGCTCTCTCCACCGACCGCAACAGGCTTCAACGTGCGGGTGCTCGGGCCCGCAAGTGCTACAACGTAGCCCTAGTTATTATTATTTCCCTTTGGGGGGCTTTTTCAGGGTCTAGACATGCTCAAAAAGTTATGAAACTTTGCAGGAAATTCAAGGTCTGCGGATATTTTAGTATTCTGGAGTAATTGGAATTGGGCGTGGCAAAATGGCTCTACAGCGCCCCCTGGAACCAGCCCCTAGGTTTCCACATAACGGATTTTCATCAAAATCTGGATATAGGTGTATCGTGACCAGTCATGAAAAAAAGTCTCATGGAGCATTATGAAAAACGCAACAGGAAGTCCGCCATTTTGCTTTTAGTGGCCATTTTGGCAATATCCCACATTTTTACTTTTACGTACTTGTCCCAGGGCTTTCATCAGATCAACTTCAAATTCAGATGAGTGTCATCACAACAAGATGGAGATAAAAAATGATTGAGGGATTTTTTTTTTATCACACCGTGTGACCGTGGCATGGCGTTAAAAATTGGTTACACGCCATCAAAACACGGGCATCTGTATCTCGGACATACATGTTCCAATCAAGTCCAAACTAGACATGTAAGACAATAGTCCCCGCCTGATGACATCTATGCATAAATGATGACTTAAAACCGCAGCGCCCCCTGGTGGCAACAGGAAATGTCTTGTTTTTTGCTTGTCTTACACTTGGATGAATTTCTCCTCATCCACTGACCTCAACCATGTCAAACTGTATCAAATGGGTCCCAAGACATTGACAATGAAGACATAAGATTACCGTGACTTTTCGTCAAACGCCATATGAATGGCGTGGCATTAAAGTTCATCAACTCGCCGTGAAACACGAAATTGCTGTAACTTCAGTGTTCATGATTCTATCTCTCTCAAACTACATGTGTGTAACAACAGCCCCCCCCTGAAGATATTCATATGGTTTTAAGAAATGGGCGTGGCAAAAAAACTGACCAGCGCCCCCTATAGGGCAACCCCGGCACTACGATGGCCGACATTTATACAAATCTATCGGGACATGTGTCGTTTCATAACAAACAAAAAAATATCTTGGATAGGTATGCTTGACCAAACAGGGAGGCCGCCATTTTGGATTAAGTGGCCATTTTTTTTCCATATTCCACATTTTTACTTGATGCACTTGTCCCAGGGCTTTCATCAGATTAACTTCAAATTAAGATCAGTGCCATCACAACAAGATGGAGATAAAAAGTGATTAAGAGATTGACCTTTCGTCACACCGTGTGACCGTGGCGTGGCGTCTTGAGTTTGATTAAACGCCATCAAAACACGAGGTTCTGTATCTCGGACATACATTGTCCAATCGAGTCCAAACTAGACATGTAAGACAAGGGTGCCATCCTGATGACATCTACACAGAAATTATGACTTGAAATTACAGCGCCCCCTGGTGGCTACAGGAAGTGACATGTTTTATACTTTGATGAACTGCTCCTGGCTGATTTACAATATACAGCTCAAATCAGATCAGTCAAGTCATTAGATCATGGTCAGAATTGTGACGTTTCCTCAAACCGTGTAAACATTGATGTGCGGCGAAGGATTTTCCTTCGCCAAAGGACACGATGTTATCATAACTCCACTGTGCATTGTCCTATCACTACAAAACTTCTGTCACATGATAAGAGTACAAGCCTGAACAGCTCTATGTGTCAATATTTCCTCAGTGTCATAGCGCCACCTACTGATTCGCCAGGAAACAGGAAGTACTTTGTTAATCCACTCTGCATTATCCAACCGGCTCCAAACTACTGACCTATGATCACAATACTATTCTGAACAGCTCCACATATAAATATTAGTTCAGGGTCATAGCGCCACCTACTGATCAGTGTGAAAATTAAGTTGTGTTAACATTGTCCAATTGACACAAAATTGCTCACGCTACATCAGAGCGCCTACATGAACAGATATATATGTCTGTGCGTAATAATAGTGATGGCGCCACCTACTGGCAAACCTACTGCCGCAGAGCGCAAAACGCATTTAACGTGGAGAAGTGCATGCTCGATCGATGATGTGCGCTTGGTCATCGATCGCTCTCTCCACCGACCGCAACAGGCTTCAACGTGCGGGTGCTCGGGCCCGCAAGTGCTACAACGTAGCCCTAGTTAGGGCCCGAGCACCGAATGGTGAGAGGCCCTATTGAAATTGTAGGCATTATTCTTATTATTATTCTTATTATTCTCCGAACAATGAATTGGCTTTTTGAGGGCTTCAACGTGCTCAAAAAGTTTTTAAACTTTCCAGTAAATTAGAGAGTGGTGAAAATTTACGTATTCTGGAGTATTTGGAAATGGGCGTGGCAAAATGGCTCAACAGCGCCCCCTGGAACCAGCCCCTAGGTTTCCACATAAGCGATTTTCACCAAAATCTAGACACTGGTGTAACGTGACTAATCATAGAAAAAAGTCTATTGGAGCATTATGAAAAATGCAACAGGAAGCCCGCCATTTTGGATTTAGTGGCCATTTTGGCCAAATTCCACATTTTTACTTTAATGTACTTGTCGTAGAGCTTTCATCAGATCAACTTAAAAATTAGATGGGTGTCATCAAAACAAGATTGAGAAAAAAAATGATCAACGGAATTTTTTTCCGTCACTTCGTGTGACCGTGGCGTGAAGTCAAAATTTGGTTCCACGCCATCAAAACACGAGCATCTGTATCTCGAACATACATGGTCCAATCAAGTCCAAACTAGACATGTAGGACAAGAGTCCCGGCCTGAGGACATCTACACAGAAATAATGACTCAAAATCACAGCGCCCCCTGGTGGAACCAGGAAATGTCTTGTTTTTTGCTTGTCTTACACTTGGATGTATTCCTCCTCATCCACTGACCTCAACCATGTCAAACTGTACCAAATGGGTCTCAAGACATTGATAATGAAGGCATAAGATAACTGTGACTTTTCGTCAAACGCCATATTAATGGCGTGGCATCAAAGTTCATCACCTCGCCGTGAAACACGAAATTGCTGTAACTTCAGTGTTCATGGTTCTTTCTCTCTCAAACTACATGTGTGTAACAACAGCCCCCCCCTGAAGATATTCATATGGTTATAAGAAATGGGCGTGGCAAAAAAACTGACCAGCGCCCCCTATAGGGCAACCCCGGCACTACGATGGCCGACATTTATACAAATCTATCGGGACATGTGTCGTTTCATAACAAACAAAAAAATATCTTGGATAGGTATGCTTGACCAAACAGGGAGGCCGCCATTTTGGATTAAGTGGCCATTTTTTTTCCATATTCCACATTTTTACTTGATGCACTTGTCCCAGGGCTTTCATCAGATTAACTTCAAATTAAGATCAGTGCCATCACAACAAGATGGAGATAAAAAGTGATTAAGAGATTGACCTTTCGTCACACCGTGTGACCGTGGCGTGGCGTCTTGAGTTTGATTAAACGCCATCAAAACACGAGGTTCTGTATCTCGGACATACATTGTCCAATCGAGTCCAAACTAGACATGTAAGACAAGGGTGCCAGCCTGATGACATCTACACAGAAATTATGACTTGAAATTACAGCGCCCCCTGGTGGCTACAGGAAGTGACATGTTTTATACTTTGATGAACTGCTCCTGGCTGATTTACAATATACAGCTCAAATCAGCTCAGTCAAGTCATCAGATCATGGTCAGAATTGTGACGTTTCCTCAAACCGTGTAAACATTGATGTGCGGCGAAGGATTTTCCTTCGCCAAAGGACACGATGTTATCATAACTCCACTGTGCATTGTCCTATCACTACAAAACTTCTGTCACATGGTCAGAGTCCAAGCCTGAACAGCTCTATGTGTCAATATTTCCTCAGTGTCATAGCGCCACCTACTGATTCGCCAGGAAACAGGAAGTACTTTGTTAATCCACTCTGCATTATCCAACCGGCTCCAAACTACTGACCTATGATCACAATCCTGAATAGAACAGCTCCATATATGAATATTAGTTCAGGATCATAGCGCCACCTATTGATCAGTGTGAAAATTAAGTTGCGGAAACATTGTCCAATTGAGACAAAATTTCTCACGCTACAGCAGAGCGCCTACTTGAACAGATCTATATGTCTGTGCGTAATAATAGTGATGGCGCCACCTACTGGCAAACCTACTGCCGCAGAGCGCAAAACGCATGCAACGTGGAGAAGTGCATGCTCGATCGATGATGTGCGCTTGGTCATCGATCGCTCTCTCCACCGACCGCAACAGGCTTCAACGTGCGGGTGCTCGGGCCCGCAAGTGCTACAACGTAGCCCTAGTTATTATTATTTCCCTTTGGGGGGCTTTTTCAGGGTCTAGACATGCTCAAAAAGTTATGAAACTTTGCAGGAAATTCAAGGTCTGCGGATATTTTAGTATTCTGGAGTAATTGGAATTGGGCGTGGCAAAATGGCTCTACAGCGCCCCCTGGAACCAGCCCCTAGGTTTCCACATAACGGATTTTCATCAAAATCTGGATATAGGTGTATCGTGACCAGTCATGAAAAAAAGTCTCATGGAGCATTATGAAAAACGCAACAGCAAGTCCGCCATTTTGCTTTTAGTGGCCATTTTGGCAATATCCCACATTTTTACTTTTACGTACTTGTCCCAGGGCTTTCATCAGGTCAACTTCAAATTCAGATGAGCGTCATCACAACAAGATGGAGATAAAAAGTGATTGAGGGATTTTTTTTTTATCACACCGTGTGACCGTGGCATGGCGTTAAAAATTGGTTACACGCCATCAAAACACGGGCATCTGTATCTCGGACATACATGTTCCAATCAAGTCCAAACTAGACATGTAAGACAATAGTCCCCGCCTGATGACATCTATGCATAAATGATGACTTCAAACCGCAGCGCCCCCTGGTGGCAACAGGAAATGTCTTGTTTTTTGCTTGTCTTACACTTGGATGAATTTCTCCTCATCCACTGACCTCAACCATGTCAAACTGTATCAAATGGGTCCCAAGACATTGACAATGAAGACATAAGATTACCGTGACTTTTCGTCAAACGCCATATGAATGGCGTGGCATTAAAGTTCATCAACTCGCCGTGAAACACGAAATTGCTGTAACTTCAGTGTTCATGATTCTATCTCTCTCAAACTACATGTGTGTAACAACAGCCCCCCCCTGAAGATATTCATATGGTTTTAAGAAATGGGCGTGGCAAAAAAACTGACCAGCGCCCCCTATAGGGCAACCCCGGCACTACGATGGCCGACATTTATACAAATCTATCGGGACATGTGTCGTTTCATAACAAACAAAAAAATATCTTGGATAGGTATGCTTGACCAAACAGGGAGGCCGCCATTTTGGATTAAGTGGCCATTTTTTTTCCATATTCCACATTTTTACTTGATGCACTTGTCCCAGGGCTTTCATCAGATTAACTTCAAATTAAGATCAGTGCCATCACAACAAGATGGAGATAAAAAGTGATTAAGAGATTGACCTTTCGTCACACCGTGTGACCGTGGCGTGGCGTCTTGAGTTTGATTAAACGCCATCAAAACACGAGGTTCTGTATCTCGGACATACATTGTCCAATCGAGTCCAAACTAGACATGTAAGACAAGGGTGCCATCCTGATGACATCTACACAGAAATTATGACTTGAAATTACAGCGCCCCCTGGTGGCTACAGGAAGTGACATGTTTTATACTTTGATGAACTGCTCCTGGCTGATTTACAATATACAGCTCAAATCAGATCAGTCAAGTCATTAGATCATGGTCAGAATTGTGACGTTTCCTCAAACCGTGTAAACATTGATGTGCGGCGAAGGATTTTCCTTCGCCAAAGGACACGATGTTATCATAACTCCACTGTGCATTGTCCTATCACTACAAAACTTCTGTCACATGGTCAGAGTCCAAGCCTGAACAGCTCTATGTGTCAATATTTCCTCAGTGTCATAGCGCCACCTACTGATTCGCCAGGAAACAGGAAGTACTTTGTTAATCCACTCTGCATTATCCAACCGGCTCCAAACTACTGACCTATGATCACAATACTGATCTGAACAGCTCCACATATAAATATTAGTTCAGGGTCATAGCGCCACCTACTGATCAGTGTGAAAATTAAGCTGTGTTAACATTGTCCAATTGACACAAAATTGCTCACGCTACATCAGAGCGCCTACATGAACAGATATATATGTCTGTGCGTAATAATAGTGATGGCGCCACCTACTGGCAAACCTACTGCCGCAGAGCGCAAAACGCATTTAACGTGGAGAAGTGCATGCTCGATCGATGATGTGCGCTTGGTCATCGATCGCTCTCTCCACCGACCGCAACAGGCTTCAACGTGCGGGTGCTCGGGCCCGCAAGTGCTACAACGTAGCCCTAGTTCTTATTATTCTCCGAACAATGAATTGGCTTTTTGAGGGCTTCAACGTGCTCAAAAAGTTTTTAAACTTTCCAGTAAATTAGAGAGTGGTGAAAATTTACGTAATCTGGAGTATTTGGAAATGGGCGTGGCAAAACGGCTCAACAGCGCCCCCTGGAACCAGCGGCTAGGTTTCCACATAAGCGATTTTCACCAAAATCTAGACACTGGTGTAACGTGAATAATCATAGAAAAAAGTCTCTTGGAGCATTATGAAAAACGCAACAGGAAGCCCGCTATTTTGGATTTAGTGGCCATTTTGGCCAAATTCCACATTTTTAGTTTAATGTACTTGTCGTAGAGCTTTCATCAGATCAACTTAAAAATTAGATGCGTGTCATCACAACAAGATTGAGAAAAAAATTGATCAACAGAATTTTTTTCCGTCACTTCGTGTGACCGTGGCGTGTTGTCAAAGTTTGGTTCCACGCCATCAAAACACGGGCATCTGTATCTCGAACATACATGGTCCAATCAAGTCCAAACTAGACATGTAAGACAAGAGTCCCGGCCTGATGACATCTACACAGAAATAATGACTTAAAATCACAGCGCCCCCTGGTGGCACCAGGAAATGTCTTGTTTTTTGCTTGTCTTACACTTGGATGTATTCCTCCTCATCCACTGATCTCAACCATGTCAAACTGTACCAAATGGGTCTCAAGACATTGATAATGAAGGCATAAGATAACTGTGACTCTTCGTCAAACGCCATATTAATGGCGTTGCATCAAAGTTCGTCACCTCGCCGTGAAGCACGAAATTGCTTTAACTTCAGTGTTCATGGTTCTATCTCACTCAAACTACATGTGTGCAACAACATCCCCCCCCTGAAGATTTTCATATGGTTTTAAGGAATGGGCGTGGCAAAATAACTGACTAGCGCCCCCTAACGGGCAGCCCGGCACTACGCTTGGCCGACATGTACAAAAATCGATTTGGGCATGTGTCTTTTCATAACAAACAAATAAGTCTCTTGGATAGATATGCTAGACTAAACAGGAAGCCCGCCATTTTGGATTTAGTGGCCATTTTGGCCCTATTCAACATTTTTACTTTGATTTACTTGTCGTAGAGCTTTCATCAGATCAACTTCAAATTCAGATGAGTGTCATCACAACAAGATTGAGATAAAAACTGATTAAGGGATTTTTTCCCCTTCACACCGTGTGACCGTGGCGTGGCATTAAAGTTTGGTTACACGCCATCAAAACACGAGCATCTGTATCTCGAACATACATGGTCCAATCAAGTCTAAAGTAGACATGCAAGACAAGAGTTCCGGCTTGATGACATCTACACAGAAATTATGACTTGAAATCACAGCGCCCCCTGGTGGCAACATGAAGTGACATGTTTTATACTTTGATGAACTGCTCCTGGCTGCTTTAAGATATACAGCTCAAATGAGCTCAGCCAAGTCATTGAATCAAGGTCAGAATTGTGACATTTCCTCAAACCATGTAAACATTGATGTTTGGCGAAGGATCATCCTTCGCCAAAGGACACGATGTTTTCATAATTCCACTGTGCATTGTCCTATCACTACCAAACTTCTGTCACATGATAAGAGTACAAGCCTGAACAGCTCTATGTGTCAATATTTCCTCAGTGTCATAGCGCCACCTACTGATTATCCATGAAACAGGAAGTACTTTGTTAATCCACACTGCCTTATCCAACCGGCTCCAAACTTCTGACCTATGATCACAATCCTGATCTGAACAGCTCCATATATAAACATTAGTTCACGGTCATAGCGCCACCTACTGATCAGTGTGAAAATTACATTGTGGTAAAATTTTCCAATTGACACGAAACTGCTCACGCTACATCAGAGCGGCTACTTGAACAGATCTATAAGTCTGTGTGTAATAATAGTGATGGCGCCACCTACTGGCAAACCTACTGCCGCAGAGCGCAAAACGCATGCAACGTGGAGAAGTGCATGCTCTATCGATGATGTGCGCTTGGTCATCGATCGCTCTCTCCACCGACCGCAACAGGCTTCAACGTGCGGGTGCTCGGGCCCGCAAGTGCTACAACGTAGCCCTAGTTATTATTATTTCCCTTTGGGGGGCTTTTTCAGGGTCTAGACATGCTCAAAAAGTTATGAAACTTTGCAGGAAATTCAAGGTCTGCGGATATTTTAGTATTCTGGAGTAATTGGAATTGGGCGTGGCAAAATGGCTCTACAGCGCCCCCTGGAACCAGCCCCTAGGTTTCCACATAACGGATTTTCATCAAAATCTGGATATAGGTGTATCGTGACCAGTCATGAAAAAAAGTCTCATGGAGCATTATGAAAAACGCAACAGGAAGTCCGCCATTTTGCTTTTAGTGGCCATTTTGGCAATATCCCACATTTTTACTTTTACGTACTTGTCCCAGGGCTTTCATCAGATCAACTTCAAATTCAGATGAGTGTCATCACAACAAGATGGAGATAAAAAATGATTGAGGGATTTTTTTTTTATCACACCGTGTGACCGTGGCATGGCGTTAAAAATTGGTTACACGCCATCAAAACACGGGCATCTGTATCTCGGACATACATGTTCCAATCAAGTCCAAACTAGACATGTAAGACAATAGTCCCCGCCTGATGACATCTATGCATAAATGATGACTTAAAACCGCAGCGCCCCCTGGTGGCAACAGGAAATGTCTTGTTTTTTGCTTGTCTTACACTTGGATGAATTTCTCCTCATCCACTGACCTCAACCATGTCAAACTGTATCAAATGGGTCCCAAGACATTGACAATGAAGACATAAGATTACCGTGACTTTTCGTCAAACGCCATATGAATGGCGTGGCATTAAAGTTCATCAACTCGCCGTGAAACACGAAATTGCTGTAACTTCAGTGTTCATGATTCTATCTCTCTCAAACTACATGTGTGTAACAACAGCCCCCCCCTGAAGATATTCATATGGTTTTAAGAAATGGGCGTGGCAAAAAAACTGACCAGCGCCCCCTATAGGGCAACCCCGGCACTACGATGGCCGACATTTATACAAATCTATCGGGACATGTGTCGTTTCATAACAAACAAAAAAATATCTTGGATAGGTATGCTTGACCAAACAGGGAGGCCGCCATTTTGGATTAAGTGGCCATTTTTTTTCCATATTCCACATTTTTACTTGATGCACTTGTCCCAGGGCTTTCATCAGATTAACTTCAAATTAAGATCAGTGCCATCACAACAAGATGGAGATAAAAAGTGATTAAGAGATTGACCTTTCGTCACACCGTGTGACCGTGGCGTGGCGTCTTGAGTTTGATTAAACGCCATCAAAACACGAGGTTCTGTATCTCGGACATACATTGTCCAATCGAGTCCAAACTAGACATGTAAGACAAGGGTGCCATCCTGATGACATCTACACAGAAATTATGACTTGAAATTACAGCGCCCCCTGGTGGCTACAGGAAGTGACATGTTTTATACTTTGATGAACTGCTCCTGGCTGATTTACAATATACAGCTCAAATCAGATCAGTCAAGTCATTAGATCATGGTCAGAATTGTGACGTTTCCTCAAACCGTGTAAACATTGATGTGCGGCGAAGGATTTTCCTTCGCCAAAGGACACGATGTTATCATAACTCCACTGTGCATTGTCCTATCACTACAAAACTTCTGTCACATGATAAGAGTACAAGCCTGAACAGCTCTATGTGTCAATATTTCCTCAGTGTCATAGCGCCACCTACTGATTCGCCAGGAAACAGGAAGTACTTTGTTAATCCACTCTGCATTATCCAACCGGCTCCAAACTACTGACCTATGATCACAATACTATTCTGAACAGCTCCACATATAAATATTAGTTCAGGGTCATAGCGCCACCTACTGATCAGTGTGAAAATTAAGTTGTGTTAACATTGTCCAATTGACACAAAATTGCTCACGCTACATCAGAGCGCCTACATGAACAGATATATATGTCTGTGCGTAATAATAGTGATGGCGCCACCTACTGGCAAACCTACTGCCGCAGAGCGCAAAACGCATTTAACGTGGAGAAGTGCATGCTCGATCGATGATGTGCGCTTGGTCATCGATCGCTCTCTCCACCGACCGCAACAGGCTTCAACGTGCGGGTGCTCGGGCCCGCAAGTGCTACAACGTAGCCCTAGTTAGGGCCCGAGCACCGAATGGTGAGAGGCCCTATTGAAATTGTAGGCATTATTCTTATTATTAGGGCCCGAGCACCGAAATCGGTGGGAGGCCCTATTGAAATTGAAATGATTATTATTATTATTATTATTATTATTTTTCTTAGCTTAAATGAATTGGCTTTTTGAGGGCTTTAATGTGCTCAAAAAGTTGTAGGAGTTTGCAGTAAATTCGAAGGCGGCGAAAATTTACGTATTCTGGAGTATTTTGAAAAGGGCGTGGCAAAATGGCTCAAGAGCGCCACCTACGGAAAAGCCCCTCATTTAGCATTCACCGATCTTCAAAAAAAACAAAGACTATTGTGTATCATGACTAGATGCACAAAAAAGTCCATCAGTGCATTATGAATAACGCAACAGGAAGCCCGCCAGTTTGACTTTAGTGGCCATTTTGGTCATATTCCATATTTTTTCTTTGATGTACTTGTCGTACAGCTTTCATCAGATCAACTTCAAATTTAGACGATCGTCATCACAACAAATTGGAGATCTAAAGTTATTGAAGGATTACGTTTTAGCAAAACCGTCTGACCGTGGTGTGGCGTTAAAGTTTGATGAAACGCCATCAAAACACAAGCTTCCATATTTCAGACATAGTTTGTCCAATTGAGTCCAAACTAGACACATACGACAAGAGTCGCGACCAGAAGACATCACTGCAGAAATTGTGACTTACAATCACAGCGCCCCCTGGTGGCAACAGGAAATGTCTTGTTTTTAAGACGTGTTATGTTTTTATGTACTACTCGGAGAGCTTTCATCAGATCAACTTAAAAATTAGATGAGACTCTACAAAACAAGATGAAGATCTAAAGTTATCAAAATTTAAACTTTTCATCAATCCGTGTGACCGTGGTGAGGCTTAAAATCTTGATGTGCAAAATGAAAAGACCTGTTTTCATTTCAACCATGTATGTGTTTCATGGTCTTATACTGACCTCTAGTGGCTTTATATTGCCGGCACAACCTACTTGTACCGCAATATTAAGTCACTAGAGGGCAGTGTAGGATCATGGTTTGACCAAGGCACAAATTGTGTCACCTAAGGCAGGGGTAGGCAACCTTTACTATTTCCTCCACTCTTCCCCCAATTTAAAGCTGTCTGTTGCCGCACAACATATTTGATAACACAGGTTATAAAGTTATATATATATATATATATATTTATATATAGTCATGCAATATATATAAAAACTATAGTTTGTTGCATTTATTAAATAATAGAACGACAATAAAGACAACTGTTGACATTTAACTGCTATTTTTACCTGTTACAAAATAGGAAAACACCAAACTCTAACCATGGCGTGGAGTCAAAGTCTGATCACACGCCATCAAAACACGAGTGTCTGTATCTTGGACATATTTGGTCCAATCAACTCCAAACTAGACATGTAAGACAAGGGTCGCGACCTGATGACATCTACAAAGACATCATGACTTAAAATCCTAGCGCCACTGGCTACAGGAAGTGAAGCGTTTATTGTTGCTGCAGAGCTTAAAACGCACGCAAGGCAGAGACATGCGCTTGGTCATCGATCGTTCTCTCTCCCCCGACCGCAACAGACTTGAAATTGCCTGTGCTCGACCACTCTTCCCCCAATTTAAAGCTGTCTGGTGCCACACAACATATTTGATAACACAGGTTATAAAGTTATATATATATATATATATAGTCATACAATATATATAAAAACTATAGTTTGTTGCATTTATTAAATAATAGAACGACAATAAAGACAACTGTTGACATTTAACTGCTATTTTTACCTGTTACAAAATAGGAAAACACCAAACTCTAACCATGGCGTGGAGTCAAAGTCTGATCACACGCCATCAAAACACGAGTGTCTGTATCTTGGACATATTTGGTCCAATCAACTCCAAACTAGACATGTAAGACAAGGGTCGCGACCTGATGACATCTACAAAGACATCATGACTTAAAATCCTAGCGCCACCTGCTGGCTACAGGAAGTGAAGCGTTTATTGTTGCTGCAGAGCTTAAAACGCACGCAAGGCAGAGACATGCGCTTGGTCATCGATCGTTCTCTCTTCCCCGACCGCAACAGACTTGAAATTGCCTGTGCTTGACCACTCTTCCCCCAATTTAAAGCTGTCTGGTGCCGCACAACATTATTGATAACACAGGTTATAAAGTTATATATATATATATAAAAACTATAGTTTGTTGCATTTATTAAATAATAGAACGACAATAAAGACAACTGTTGACATTTAACTGCTATTTTTACCTGTTACA
Source organism: Pleuronectes platessa (assembly GCF_947347685.1). Lineage (NCBI taxonomy): Eukaryota > Metazoa > Chordata > Actinopteri > Pleuronectiformes > Pleuronectidae > Pleuronectes > Pleuronectes platessa. The sequence goes on from NC_070626.1 coordinate 30,598,834, forward strand.
AAATAGGAAAACACCAAACTCTGACCATGGCGTGGAGTCAAAGTCTGATCACACGCCATCAAAACACGAGTGTCTGTATCTTGGACATATTTGGTCCAATCAACTCCAAACTAGACATGTAAGACAAGGGTCGCGACCTGATGACATCTACACAGACATCATGACTTAAAATCCTAGCGCCACTGGCTACAGGAAATGAAGCGTTCATTGTTGCTGCAGAGCTTAAAACGCACGCAAGGCAGAGACATGCGCTTGGTCATCGATCGTTCTCTCTCCCCCGACAGCAACAGACTTGAAATTGCCTGTGCTCGACCACTCTTCCCCCAATTTAAAGCTGTCTGGTGCCGCACAACATATTTGATAACACAGGTTATAAAGTTATATATATATATATAGACATACAATATATATAAAAACTATAGTTTGTTGCATTTATTAAATAATAGAACGACAATAAAGACAACTGTTGACATTTAACTGCTATTTTTACCTGTTACAAAATAGGAAAACACCAAACTCTGACCATGGCGTGGAGTCAAAGTCTGATCACACGCCATCAAAACACGAGTGTCTGTATCTTGGACATATTTGGTCCAATCAACTCCAAACTAGACATGTAAGACAAGAGTCGCGACCTGATGACATCTACAAAGACACCATGACTTAAAATCCTAGCGCCACCTGCTGGCTACAGGAAGTGAAGCGTTTATTCTTGCTGCAGAGCTTAAAACGCAAGCAAGGCAGAGACGTGCGCTTGGTCATCGATCGCTCTCTCTTCCCCGACCGCAACAGACTTGAAATTGCCTGTGCTCGGGCCCGTTAGTGCTACAACGTAGCCCTAGTTATTCTTATTATTCTCCGAACAATGAATTGGCTTTTTGAGGGCTTCAACGTGCTCAAAAAGTTTTTAAACTTTCCAGTAAATTAGAGAGTGGTGAAAATTTACGTATTCTGGAGTATTTGGAAATGGGCGTGGCAAAATGGCTCAACAGCGCCCCCTGGAACCAGCCCCTAGGTTTCCACATAAGCGATTTTCACCAAAATCTAGACACTGGTGTAACGTGACTAATCATAGAAAAAAGTCTATTGGAGCATTATGAAAAATGCAACAGGAAGCCCGCCATTTTGGATTTAGTGGCCATTTTGGCCAAATTCCACATTTTTACTTTAATGTACTTGTCGTAGAGCTTTCATCAGATCAACTTAAAAATTAGATGGGTGTCATCAAAACAAGATTGAGAAAAAAAATGATCAACGGAATTTTTTTCCGTCACTTCGTGTGACCGTGGCGTGAAGTCAAAATTTGGTTCCACGCCATCAAAACACGAGCATCTGTATCTCGAACATACATGGTCCAATCAAGTCCAAACTAGACATGTAGGACAAGAGTCCCGGCCTGAGGACATCTACACAGAAATAATGACTCAAAATCACAGCGCCCCCTGGTGGAACCAGGAAATGTCTTGTTTTTTGCTTGTCTTACACTTGGATGTATTCCTCCTCATCCACTGACCTCAACCATGTCAAACTGTACCAAATGGGTCTCAAGACATTGATAATGAAGGCATAAGATAACTGTGACTTTTCGTCAAACGCCATATTAATGGCGTGGCATCAAAGTTCATCACCTCGCCGTGAAACACGAAATTGCTGTAACTTCAGTGTTCATGGTTCTTTCTCTCTCAAACTACATGTGTGTAACAACAGCCCCCCCCTGAAGATATTCATATGGTTATAAGAAATGGGCGTGGCAAAAAAACTGACCAGCGCCCCCTATAGGGCAACCCCGGCACTACGATGGCCGACATTTATACAAATCTATCGGGACATGTGTCGTTTCATAACAAACAAAAAAATATCTTGGATAGGTATGCTTGACCAAACAGGGAGGCCGCCATTTTGGATTAAGTGGCCATTTTTTTTCCATATTCCACATTTTTACTTGATGCACTTGTCCCAGGGCTTTCATCAGATTAACTTCAAATTAAGATCAGTGCCATCACAACAAGATGGAGATAAAAAGTGATTAAGAGATTGACCTTTCGTCACACCGTGTGACCGTGGCGTGGCGTCTTGAGTTTGATTAAACGCCATCAAAACACGAGGTTCTGTATCTCGGACATACATTGTCCAATCGAGTCCAAACTAGACATGTAAGACAAGGGTGCCAGCCTGATGACATCTACACAGAAATTATGACTTGAAATTACAGCGCCCCCTGGTGGCTACAGGAAGTGACATGTTTTATACTTTGATGAACTGCTCCTGGCTGATTTACAATATACAGCTCAAATCAGCTCAGTCAAGTCATCAGATCATGGTCAGAATTGTGACGTTTCCTCAAACCGTGTAAACATTGATGTGCGGCGAAGGATTTTCCTTCGCCAAAGGACACGATGTTATCATAACTCCACTGTGCATTGTCCTATCACTACAAAACTTCTGTCACATGGTCAGAGTCCAAGCCTGAACAGCTCTATGTGTCAATATTTCCTCAGTGTCATAGCGCCACCTACTGATTCGCCAGGAAACAGGAAGTACTTTGTTAATCCACTCTGCATTATCCAACCGGCTCCAAACTACTGACCTATGATCACAATCCTGAATAGAACAGCTCCATATATGAATATTAGTTCAGGATCATAGCGCCACCTATTGATCAGTGTGAAAATTAAGTTGCGGAAACATTGTCCAATTGAGACAAAATTTCTCACGCTACAGCAGAGCGCCTACTTGAACAGATCTATATGTCTGTGCGTAATAATAGTGATGGCGCCACCTACTGGCAAACCTACTGCCGCAGAGCGCAAAACGCATGCAACGTGGAGAAGTGCATGCTCGATCGATGATGTGCGCTTGGTCATCGATCGCTCTCTCCACCGACCGCAACAGGCTTCAACGTGCGGGTGCTCGGGCCCGCAAGTGCTACAACGTAGCCCTAGTTATTATTATTTCCCTTTGGGGGGCTTTTTCAGGGTCTAGACATGCTCAAAAAGTTATGAAACTTTGCAGGAAATTCAAGGTCTGCGGATATTTTAGTATTCTGGAGTAATTGGAATTGGGCGTGGCAAAATGGCTCTACAGCGCCCCCTGGAACCAGCCCCTAGGTTTCCACATAACGGATTTTCATCAAAATCTGGATATAGGTGTATCGTGACCAGTCATGAAAAAAAGTCTCATGGAGCATTATGAAAAACGCAACAGCAAGTCCGCCATTTTGCTTTTAGTGGCCATTTTGGCAATATCCCACATTTTTACTTTTACGTACTTGTCCCAGGGCTTTCATCAGGTCAACTTCAAATTCAGATGAGCGTCATCACAACAAGATGGAGATAAAAAGTGATTGAGGGATTTTTTTTTTATCACACCGTGTGACCGTGGCATGGCGTTAAAAATTGGTTACACGCCATCAAAACACGGGCATCTGTATCTCGGACATACATGTTCCAATCAAGTCCAAACTAGACATGTAAGACAATAGTCCCCGCCTGATGACATCTATGCATAAATGATGACTTCAAACCGCAGCGCCCCCTGGTGGCAACAGGAAATGTCTTGTTTTTTGCTTGTCTTACACTTGGATGAATTTCTCCTCATCCACTGACCTCAACCATGTCAAACTGTATCAAATGGGTCCCAAGACATTGACAATGAAGACATAAGATTACCGTGACTTTTCGTCAAACGCCATATGAATGGCGTGGCATTAAAGTTCATCAACTCGCCGTGAAACACGAAATTGCTGTAACTTCAGTGTTCATGATTCTATCTCTCTCAAACTACATGTGTGTAACAACAGCCCCCCCCTGAAGATATTCATATGGTTTTAAGAAATGGGCGTGGCAAAAAAACTGACCAGCGCCCCCTATAGGGCAACCCCGGCACTACGATGGCCGACATTTATACAAATCTATCGGGACATGTGTCGTTTCATAACAAACAAAAAAATATCTTGGATAGGTATGCTTGACCAAACAGGGAGGCCGCCATTTTGGATTAAGTGGCCATTTTTTTTCCATATTCCACATTTTTACTTGATGCACTTGTCCCAGGGCTTTCATCAGATTAACTTCAAATTAAGATCAGTGCCATCACAACAAGATGGAGATAAAAAGTGATCAAGAGATTGACCTTTCGTCACACCGTGTGACCGTGGCGTGGCGTCTTGAGTTTGATTAAACGCCATCAAAACACGAGGTTCTGTATCTCGGACATACATTGTCCAATCGAGTCCAAACTAGACATGTAAGACAAGGGTGCCATCCTGATGACATCTACACAGAAATTATGACTTGAAATTACAGCGCCCCCTGGTGGCTACAGGAAGTGACATGTTTTATACTTTGATGAACTGCTCCTGGCTGATTTACAATATACAGCTCAAATCAGATCAGTCAAGTCATTAGATCATGGTCAGAATTGTGACGTTTCCTCAAACCGTGTAAACATTGTTGTGCGGCGAAGGATTTTCCTTCGCCAAAGGACACGATGTTATCATAACTCCACTGTGCATTGTCCTATCACTACAAAACTTCTGTCACATGGTCAGAGTCCAAGCCTGAACAGCTCTATGTGTCAATATTTCCTCAGTGTCATAGCGCCACCTACTGATTCGCCAGGAAACAGGAAGTACTTTGTTAATCCACTCTGCATTATCCAACCGGCTCCAAACTACTGACCTATGATCACAATCCTGAATAGAACAGCTCCATATATGAATATTAGTTCAGGGTCATAGCGCCACCTACTGATCAGTGTGAAAATTACGTTGTGGTAAAATTGTCCAATTGACACAAAATTGCTCACGCTACATCAGAGCGCCTACTTGAACAGATCTATATGTCTGTGTGTAATAATAGTGATGGCGCCACCTACTGGCAAACCTACTGCCGCAGAGCGCAAAACGGATGCAACATGGAGAAGTGCATGCTCGATCGATGATGTGCGCTTGGTCATCGATCGCTCTCTCCACCGACCGCAACAGGCTTCAACGTGTGGGTGCTCGGGCCCGCAAGTGCTACAACGTAGCCCTAGTTATTATTATTATTTTTCTTAGCTTAAATGACTTGGCTTTTTGAGGGCTTTAATGTGCTCAAAAAGTTGTAGGAGTTTGCAGTAAATTCGAAGGCGGCGAAAATTTACGTATTCTGGAGTATTTTGAAAAGGGCGTGGCAAAATGGCTCAAGAGCGCCACCTACGGAAAAGCCCCTCATTTAGCATTCACCGATCTTCAAAAAAAACAAAGACTATTGTGTATCATGACTAGATGCACAAAAAAGTCCATCAGTGCATTATGAATAACGCAACAGGAAGCCCGCCAGTTTGACTTTAGTGGCCATTTTGGTCATATTCGATATTTTTTGTTTTAAGTACTCCTCCTACAGCTTTCATCAAATCAACTTACAATTTAGACGATCGTCATCACAACAAAATGGAGATCTAAAGTTATTTAAGGATTAAGTTTTAGCAAAACCGTCTGACCGTGGTGTGGCCTCAAAGTTTGATTAAATGCCATCAAAACACGGGCTCCTGTATCTTGGACATATTTTGTCCAATCGAGTCCAAACTATACACATAAGACAAGAGTCGCGACCTGAAGACATCGGTACAGAAATCGTGACTTAAAATCACAGCGTTTCCTGGTGGCAACAGCAAATGTCTTGTTTTTCTATGTGTTATAGTTTGATTCACTACTCGTAGGGCCTTCATTAAATCAACGTAAAAATTTGATGCATGTGTTCAAAACAAGATGAAGATCTAAAGTTAACGAAATTGCAACTTTTCATAATACTGTGTGACCGTGGTGTGGCTTCCAGTTTGAGGAATGAAAACATCTATATCTGGCAGATGTGCTGCAATATTTAGTCACTAGATGGCAGTGTCAGACCATGCTTTGTGTTATCTATGCATTAACAGACTGTGTTTACAGGGTGGCCAACTTTAGAGGAGAATTAAACCTTTTACAGCATTGCTCAAACTTTGGTTTTAGTCTCAATCGCTAAGTTCTTCCTTCATGACAACTCTGAGGGGGGTGTATTTTATTTTAACTCCCTTGTTTAAGCGATATAGATGTTTGAAATTCACGTGACGTCACAGTGTAAGCTGTGCTGTGTGTTGTGAGTTCGGCTTTCACCAGTTACACGTGAACGCCTCATGAAATGGCTTACACCCACATACCCGGTAAATTACACACTTTGATGTTCTGCTCCTTCTCCTGACGGTCACGGTAACGATGTCTGCGCCTCCGTTTCTGTGGTAAGTCACGTTAAGTATTTTATTTCGATGTGATTCGCAGGGTGCCTTTGAATCAGCCGTGATAGCTACGGGACGCTAATCCGGGAGCTACATACCAGCTCAGTGTATATCAACGGGTTCGATGCGAATGCCAGCTGTTACCGAAACAACCGCCATGAACGCAGGTCCACCAAACAGAGATAAGCGTTCGTTTATAAGGATGACTCTGAGACAGGAGACTGTGTGTCGGCTTCATTTTCGCTAGCGCCGGAGGCTAACTAGCTCGCTAACAAGCAAGCTAACAATATCTTCGAATGGGTGCAGTAACTGTTCTTCGATTCGATTGGGGTTATTACCGACAAACACCGACATGAAACGACATGAGCGGGTCCACCCAGCAGATATAAGCGTTACTTTATGCGGATGACTCTGAGACAGGAGACTGTGTGTCGGCTTGTAAGTTAGTTTCGCTAGCGGGCTAGCGATGCTAACTGAAACCTGAGAAACCTGAGTGTTTAAAGTCACATCTGCATTGCAAGAGCAGCTGCTCAAAGGAGCATTACGTGTCCTAAAGCTCTTTCTTCAGAGTAGTGTTGTAACGTGTTACAGTGAAAAGTAACCGTGTCTCCCACCTTCAGTATTTAAATCGTTAATCTCAGACAGACTTCACTGAATTCTTTTGTTAAATATGAGTAAATCATAGCCTTGTAACTTTACTAGAACAGACAGTGTCATACAGAATTGTAGGCTAATATGCACTACCTATTTCCTAAGCTGAAATGATTATGATCTGATTAACTTTGAATTAATATTTTATTATTACCATGTAAAAGTCTGTTAAGCAGATAACATGGCACATGTATGACTTAACATATCTGTGTATTTGTGTTCAATGTTCCTCTAGGATGTCCAGCGTGAGACACAACTTGAATCCAACCAGACTGAACACTGACTCCAGGTACAGACCTGTTTTCATTACTTACAAAGTATTGCACATAATACATAATGTGTTAAATTATAATGCAATACTTTTAATGTGAAATAGCTCCATACTAAACATTCATTGTCATGGTAGTGCACGTTTTAATCCAAAAGCATATTCAAATACATAGTTGAATATCCACCGAAAATAAGAATACACACTTTGTTCATATGTAACTCTAATAAATACTGTATAAGTTACATTTTGCTCCGGAATTGAACTGTGTTAAAGCGGTTCACATGGAAAATATATGTTCAATTATGTGAAGGGTGATTTTCATTACTATTATACTAATGGAGATTTAGCACTTGCTACACATTGTAAGAGCAGCTGTGCAAAGGAGCACTACGTATCCTAAGGCTCTTTATTCAGAGTCACAGTGTTGATGTCCTGTCACGTGTTACAGTGAAAAATAACCGTGTCTACTAGTGTTTACATCGTTAATCTCAGGCAGACTTCCCTGAATTATTTTGTTAAATATAAATACATTATAGCCGTGAACTTTACTAGAACAGACAGTGTTCATAGAGAATTTGAAAATGATGTACACTACCTATTTCCTAAGATGAAATGATTATGATCTGATTATTTTTATGTTTCCTCTCATTTTATTAGGGACGGACGAGCCTGAAGGACACAGCTGTGATGACCAATTGACCATGTTTTGTCTCTTATGGCAAAGCAGAAATATTAAACACTGGGTTCTTATCTAAAGTGTATCAAATCAGAAAGCAAAAGATACACATTGTTGTTATAAGTTTTTATTATTTTAACCAACCATAATGAAGATAGAAATGAATTCTTATCCATGCCACTTAGCAATGACTGCCACCACCAAACAGTTGCAGGCCATCTTTATTTAAGGGAGGAATTTAGAAGTGTTGTGTAGCTTCTGATGATGATGCAGTCGTCCACGTGTTGACCACCATGTTGCTGCTGACGACGTCAGGTGCTGCAGTTCCTCATCTATAAAGAGAAGAAACGCACTGTTAAAGAATGTTTTGAGTTGTGTATGAAGCACAACAGATTTCAGATAGAACCGTTGTACTGTGGTCTGGGTTTGTATCCTAATGGTTAAATGCACATATTTTAAGTCGCTTTTGATAAAAGTACTGAAAGAAATACAACATTGTAAAAATAGATAAAATGTCTTTCTACCTCATCTGTAATATTCAAGGTGATAATCTCCCACAGAGCTATTGATAACAGTCCACATCAAGTCTCTCCACTTCCCTCAGTGTGAAAACATAATTATATAATTAATTTGAGAACTGTTTACAACACTGATGTGTGGAGATTAAAATCATATCTAAACTGTCTAATTCACTGTAAAACTCCATGACATTCGCAGGCCATCTGTAGTTAAGGGAGCAACGTATGGAGTGATGTGTAGAGGGCAGAAACTTGGACTATGGGCAGAGAAGGTCTCTGGTTCGTCTCCGGTTCGACTCCACGGAGAGACAACAAAAGACAAACCTGGATTGATCTGTCCAAAAATCCAAGAGTCTCCCTACCCTCTCTAGTGCCCCTGAGCAAGGCACCTCACTCCCCCAACATCTGCTCCGTGAGCGCCGTACATGGTCGCTCACTGCTCTGTGTGTCCTGCACCAGATGGGTAAAAAGCAGAGATTAAATTTCCCTACCTGCATGAGTGTGCCTTTGCATGTCTGTGCATGTGTTTGGGACGAATAAATGGATCTTAATCTTAATCTTTTAATCTTAATCAGTTGTCTTCCAGTTGACCAGCATGAAGCTGCAAATCTCCACCATGTTGCTGCTGAGGACATCAGGAGCTGCATTAATGAGGAGCAGAAGCACACTGTTATGAATGTTTTGTGTTGTGTATGAAGCACCACATATTTCAGATAGAACCGATGTACTGGGCTCTGGGTTTGTATACTAATGGTTAAATGCACATACTTTAAATCGCTTTTGATAAAACGTGAGAAAGAAATACAACATTGTACACAGATAAAATGTCTTTCTACCTCATCTGTAATATTCAAGGTGATGATCTCCCACAGAGCTGTTGATAACAGTCCACATCAAGTCTCTCCACTTCCCTCAGTGTGAAAACATAATTATATAATTAACTGGAGAAGTGTTTACAACACTGATGTGTGGACATTATAATCTTATCTATACTGTCTAATTGACTCTACAACTCCATGACAGACTAAATTAACAATGTGAAAATAGTAATGGTGGATATATCAGCCTGTATCAGAATAATGGTGAAACATAGTTATTATCACATGCAACTTACACATGTAGCGTATTGATATTAACTTATTAAAATAAAACAAAGTCACAGCCAAACATACGACTCTGCAGTTAACTTGCTTCAATGTGTTCATTAGACGTGTTAAATAAACTAACTTTTATAACAATTTTATATTAAAAAAGCCTTGAGGCATGTAAGTATATGGTGATAGTTAAAGCAATAGGTTTGGTTGTATGGTTTCAAGGTTACTTACCTCTAGTTCATAGAGCCTCCTGCTGGCTACAGGAAGTGAAGCAATAATCCTTGCCGCAGTGCACAAACGCATGCAACGCAGAGACGAGCGCTTGGTCATTGAACGTTCTCTCTTCACCGACCGCAACAGAATAGAAATTGCCTGTGCTCGGGCCCGTTAGTGCTACAACGTAGCCCTAGTTATTCCTATTATTATTATTTTGCTGTGTCGTTAATGAATTGGCTTTTTGAGGGTTTTACCATGCTCAAAAAGTTGTAAAAGTTTGCAGTAAGTTAGAAAGTCGTGAAAATTTACGTATTCTGGGGTATTTGGAAATGGGCGTGGCAAAATGGCTCAACAGCGCCACCAACGGAGAGCCCCTCATTTACGGAGATGCACCTCATTTAGCATTCACTGATCCTCACGAAATTGAAGACAGTTGTGTATCATCACCAGATGTACAAAAAAGCCTCTTGGAGCATTATGAAAAACGCAACAGGAAGCCCGCCATTTTTGATTTAGTGACTATTTTGGTCATATTCCATAATTTTTTACTTTAATGCACTTCTCGTAGAGCTTTCATCAGATCAACTTAAAATTTAGACGACTGTCATCACAACAAAATGAAGATCTAAAGTTATCAAAGAAAAAACTTTTCGCCACACCGTCTGACTGTGGCGGGGCGTCAAAGTGTGATGAAACGCCATCAAAACACGAGCTTCTATATCTCAGACATATTTGGTCCCATGGACTCCAAACTACACATGTAAGACAAGAGTCGCGACCTGAAGACAACAACACAAAAATCTTGACTTAAAATGACAGCGCCCCCTGGTGGCAGCAGGAAATGTCTTGTTTTTGGTACATGTTCTATTTTTATGTACTTCTCAGAGAGCTTTCATCAGATCAACAAAAAATTTAGATGAGTGTCATCACAACAATATGGAGATAAAAAGTTATCAAAGAAACAACTTTCTGACACACCGTCTGACCGTGGCGTGGCGGCAAAGTGTGATGAACGCCATGAAAACACAAGCTTCTATATCTTAGACATATTTGGTCCCATCGACTCCAAACTAGACATGTAAGACAAGAGTCGCGACCTGATGACATCTACAAAGACACCATGACTTAAAATCATAGCGCCACCTGCTGGCTACAGGAAGTGAAGCGTTTATTCATGCTGCAGAGCTTAAAACGCACGCAAGGCAGAGACGTGCGCTTGGTCATCGATCGCTCTCTCTTCCCCGACCGCAACAGACTTGAAATTGCCTGTGCTCGGGCCCGTTAGTGCTACAACGTAGCCCTAGTTATTATTATTATTATTGTCAGGTTGTTCTTCTGCCCCCTGGCGGCCAAACATCGTCTGAACAGACAACTGATCCTGGATCAGCAACCGGAGATGCTCACAGTCAGGACAATGATCAGACACCATCAATTATTATCTAAATAAACATCCAAATAAAATACCTAACTGTGAACGTGAACCAGTTAATTTTCGTGTGTTTGAACTGGACTTAGAACTGGTTGTTTTCATGTGTGAACTGGTTTAACAGGGAGGAGGAGCATGAGAACAGGGAAGTGTCAGACTTCATTTTCACCTGGATGAGCAGAAGGAAGAAAAGTGAGCAGGTGAGTGTGAACACAACTTTCTGAAGGTTTTACTGTCTCACTCTCACACCTGCTGTTAACATCTGGCTGCTGATCACAGGACTCTAAGTTTGTCAGTTCACACCTGGTGACAGACGTAGTTTACTGTGATCGGATCCCAGAGACAGATGTGAACAGCAGCTGTGGAACAAAGAGCCTTCAAAGGACTAATTAACAGAGTTAACTCACAGTTTCACGTTTAATCTTCATCACATCTGTTCATCAAGTGTTTAATAATTGTGTTTTCATGTTTTCAGAATCATACGTAACAGTCACCTTAGCTGGTGTGTGTGTGTGTGTGTGTGTGTGTGTGTGTGTGTTACCTTTCTTTGTATTTTTGGGTGTGTTTCTTGAAGGACTTGTTTGTCCTGATTCCTTTGAGCTCACAGTGTTTTTCCACTCAGACTGAAGATGAGTGTTTATGATGAGGAAGAGGAGGACAGAGCAGAGGCTCCAGGGTTCAGCTGTGTGTCTCTGAAGAGTGACTGGTCCAAAGGAGAACCTCCAAACTTCAGTAATGAACCTGGACCCTCACACACAAAGTAAGAGACCTGCTACAAACATGTGAACCTCCAAACTGAATCCTCATAGAATGAACCAGTGAATGATGTGTTCTGAATAAAACATGTTTGTGTTTGCAGAGGTCAAGACCAGAGACTGAGAGCAGAGTGTCCAGGGTCCAGCTGTGTGTCTCTAAAGAATGACTGGTCCATGAGACATCCTCCAGAGTTCAGTAAAGAACCTGGACCCTCACACACAGAGTAAGAGACTGTTTCTACTGTGACCTGCTCTGAAGAGGATCTAGTTTCTCTAGTGTGGCCCCTGCATTAGAACACAGCTTCATTGAAGTTGGTGACTAATCTCTCAGAATCACTCAAAGAGCTCAGACCTCCACCAAGAACCAACACGCTCCTTATGAAACCACTTTGAAATCCACTAGAGACTCATTTTGATTTGGATCTGCACCAAATTCCACAAACTGGTAAACATCAGTCCTCTGAACATGTCTGTGAAAGAGCCCCCCCCCCCCCCCCCCCCCCCCCCCGATATGGTTCACAGACCACAACCTTCCACCAAGTGTAGTGGTAATCTGTGTTTTTTCATAATCCCACTAACGAACCAACAAACACACAAACATACTGGGTGAAAACAAAACCTCCTTCACAGAAGTAATGACAAACTGTGACATGTGAGTTATCAGGACATGTCTTCACAGGGAGAGGAAGAGGAGTCATGTTTCTGAGGAGGAGCAGTTGTCCTGCTGTGCTTCGTGTCAGGACGTCCTGAAGGATCCAGTCTCCACCAGCTGTGGACACTGGTTCTGCAGACAGTGCATCACCTCATACTGGGACCAGTCTGGTTCTTCAGGAGACTCCTCCTGTCCCCAGTGTGGACAAAGATCCAGAACAGGAGCTGGAGGTCAGCCAGCCGGTCAGAGCAGCACTGTACATGTGTCTGCTGATGTCTTCACTTCTGACAACAGCACATGTTGTTTTATTTTGTTCCTTCATACAGCATCAACATTTAACATCGTTATAAAAGTACAAAGTTAAAAATCTTTTATTTTCTGTAGTTTTTCTGTATCTGATGAAAACAATCAGCAGATTCTCAGATTCTCTGTCTCTCACATTGTTTCTTGTCTTTCAGCAGATCGTGGTCTGCAGGAGGTTTCAGATGAACATAAGCTCAGTGTGAGGAGGAGATGTGAACATGTGACTGAAGGAGCTGATGAAACAGGAAGTAGAACCCTCCTCAACAGGATCTACACTGAGCTCTACATCACAGAGGGACAGAGTGAAGAGGTTAATACTCAACATGAGGTGAGGCAGCTTGAGACGGCTTCCAAGAGGAAGAGCCTCCACGACACTCCCATCAAGGTCCACGACATCTTTAAAGCCTCCACTGACCAGCAGAGCAGCATCAGAGTCGTCCTGACCAACGGCGTCGCTGGAGTTGGAAAAACCTTCTCGGTGCAGAAGTTCACTCTGGACTGGGCAGAGGGTTTAGAGAACCAGGATGTGGGTCTGCTGGCTGTGCTTTCGTTCAGGGAGCTGAACCTGGTGAAGGACCAGCAGCACAGTCTTCTCACGCTGCTCCATGTTTTCCATCCAGCGTTACAGAAGCTCACGGCAGAGACGCTCGCTGTCTGTAAACCTTTGTTCATCTTTGACGGCCTGGATGAAAGCAGACCTTCGCTGGACTTCAACCACAGGGAGCTTGTGTCTGAGGTCACACAGAGGTCATCAGTCAACGTGCTGCTGACAAACCTCATCCGGGGGAATCTGCTTCCCTCGGCTCTCGTCTGGATAACCTCCAGACCCGCGGCGGCCAATCAGATCCCTCCTGCATGTGTTGACAGGGTCACAGAAGTACGAGGCTTCACTGACACCCAGAAGGAGGAGTACTTCAGGAGGAGATTCAGTGATGAAGAGCTGTGCAGCAGAATCATCTCACACATCAAGACGTCCAGGAGCCTCCACATCATGTGTCAAATCCCAGTCTTCTGCTGGATCAGTGCTACAGTTCTGGAGCACATGTTGACCACAGACCAGAGAGGAGAGCTGCCCAAGACCCTGACTGACCTGTACTCACACTTCCTGCTGGTTCAAATAAAGACGAAGAACAACAAGTACGGTGATGGACATGAGACGAGTCCACAGCAGCTGACGGAGGCTGACAGGGACGTTCTCCTGAAGCTGGGGAGGCTGGCTCTTAAACATCTGGAGGAAGGAAACATCATGTTCTACCAAGAAGACATGGAGCGGTGTGGTCTTAATGTCACAGAGGCCTCAGTGTACTCAGGAGTTTGTACTGAGATCTTCAGAAGAGAGTGTGTGGTCTTCCAGAAATCAGTCTACTGCTTTGTTCATCTGAGCGTTCAGGAGTTTCTGGCTGCAGTCTACATGTTCCACTGTTACACCAAGAGGAACCGAGAAGAACTCAACAACTTCTTGGGAAGATATCGGAACACATGGGGTAACTTCTCCCTGGATGACCTCCTGAAGAGAACCATGAAGAAATCCCTCACCAGTACAAATGGTCATCTGGACCTGTTTGTTCGCTTCCTTCACGGCCTCAGTCTGGAGTCCAACCAGAGAGTCTTAGGAGACCTGCTGGGTTGGACAGAGAACAATCCAAAGATCATCCAGAGAGTCTTAGGAGGCCTGCTGGGTCAGAGAGGGAACAAATCAAAGATCATCAACAACCTGAAGGAGATGAAGAGTGGTAACATTTATCCTGACAGAAGCATCAACATCTTCCACTGTCTGACTGAGATGAACGACCACTCAGTTCATCAGCAGATGCAACAGTTCCTGATGTCAGAGAACAGATCGAAGGAGGAACTCTCTGAGATCCACTGCTCAGCTCTGGCCTACATGCTGCAGATGTCAGAGGAGGTTCTGGATGAGTTGGACCTGAAGAAGTTCAACACATCAGACCAGGGTCGACAGAGACTGATCCCAGCTGTGAGGAACTGCAGGAAGGCTCGGTGAGTCCAGACATGATCAATAACATGTTCAATCAGTGGAGATGAGTCATTCTTCAAATACACTCAGTGTTAAATGATTCTCATTGTTTGGGGCAGCATGGTGTTGCAGTGGTCAACACTGTTAGTGCAGCCTTTCTGTGAGGAGGAGGTTCTCCTGGTGTCTGCAGGGTTTTCTCTGGGTTCTCCAGCTTCCTCCACAAACTCATTTATGTACCATATACATTTGGTATTAATACATATATTCTCATTGTTCTCATGTCCATATGAGAACAACTGATCAGATGTGGGGAGTGAAATCCAATGTGATCACTGTTCAGGAGTTTGAGGGTTCCTCAAGCTTATGTGTGTGTGTGTGTGTGTGTGTGTGTGTGTGTGTGTGAGAGAGAGAACACATATACTATACGCATACAAATATATATATAATTGGCTTCATTGTGGGTGGAGAAATGGAACTGACTTCCCAGGGCCCCAAAGGGGAGGGGGGCCCTGGGAAAGCCTTGATGATCACAATATATAAATAATAATTAATTATATTAATTTCATTTCTAAGTGCTTAATGAAACTAGCTGAATAAATTGATTGGCTGAAGGACTGTGGTCACCTGTCTCACCAGTGACGGATGGTGAAAAATATTCATCAGCCGCTGTGCTGTCAAACTACGATTCAACACAAACTGCAGGAAACCAGGTCTTTGTGAAATAGTTGGTATTTATTTAATTCCAATAATGAACCTAAAAGTAAATTCCATACTGCATACTGCAGCTGGACTTCCAGCTTCATAGCGATGTTAACTGTTCCTAAATAAATAAATAATACAAATAAGTTATCATAGTTAATGTTAGATCATTTTTTATTAAAAACTTAAAAACAATGAAAAACACACACTCCACAAGGGAGGGGGAAACACTAGCGCCCTCTATTGGCCGGCTGCCACTGTATGTGGATATAATCACTCAATTCAATTTATTTACCACCCTGCGTTTGTACGCCACCACCAACCAGTGCAGTGTCCGTCCCTCCAGGTTCATGACATGTTGACTTCACAATAATATGAGGTCACTGTAACCTTTGACCTTTGACCAGTGAAATCTAATCAGTTTATGTTTGAGTCCAAGTGGTCAAAATGTGAAGAAATCCCCTAAAGACAGACTTGAGACATCATGTTCAAGAGGCCAGAAAAATGTTGTGTGACCTTGACCTTTGACCTTTGACCACCTGAATCTAATGAGTTCCTCTGTCAGTCTGAATGAACGCTTGAACCAAATCTGAAAGGATTCTCTTGAGGAGTTTTTAACATGTTCATGAAGCATAAAGGGGATTTAGCAGGGTGGGGATCACGTTTAGTATGAACTTTGTTTTCTGATTTTATTCTAACAGATATTTTCTTTAATTACAGACTCAGTGGTTGTGAACTCTCAGAGACTCACTTTGAAGTCGTGGTCTCAGCTCTGAAGTCAGACCCCTCACATCTGAGAGAACTGGATCTGAGCTTCAACAACTCCCTGCAGGATTCAGCAGTGAAGCTGCTGTGTTCTGGACTGGAGAGTCCAAACTGTCGACTGGAGACTCTGAGGTCCTTAAATCCTTCTTCACTTTTCAGACGTTCTTTCTTATTGGGTCATTATTTATTTAAATTGTCTCAGTTCTGCTCTGCTCACTGTCCCTCAGTCATCTGTCACTCAGCCAGCCTGTTAGTCACGTCCACCACATCAACTCCATTCACCTGCACTCACCTGCTCCTGATCACTAAGAAAGTGTCAGTAAATAACATGTGGACTGAGGCCGAGCAATCGTCCTCCTCAGGTTTTCAAAATAAGACACATTCTTACTGAAACACGTTGGACAGTTGATAAGTAGAAACAAACAGGAAGTGACTGTCAGGAGCCATCCCTACTTTAAACAGTGTTTAATTACACAAACCTGCTCAGTGACCAAAACACACAGAGAAGAAGCTGATGAATGAAACAATGATCCAACATGTCTGATCTGATATTTATCTTCAGGTCACAGACTGGACTGAGGTCAGCAGCATGTTGAGAGTCTGTGTTGACATGATGACGATCCACAACAACAGGAGGACACATTCTAATATTCATATTTCTTTATTCAGGTTGGAGAGCTGCAGTCTGTCAGAGATCAGCTGTTCTTCTCTGGCTTCAGCTCTGAGGTCAAACCCATCTCATCTGAGAGAACTGGATCTGAGTAACAACAACCTGCAGGACTCAGGAGTGAAGGAGCTGTGTGGTTTTCTACAGAGTCCAACTTGTCAACTGGAGACTCTGAGGTCAGTTCACTGACTGACTTTTGTAGAACTCATATCTATAAAACAGCATTTATACACAAGTTCTGATTTAATTCTAATTTATAATAATTCCTATTCATACATAACTTGAATCTATTCATTCATTAATTTGTGACATTTTAAATATTCAGCTACTTGTTAAAACACTGAGTTTAGTTCTGGATTTCCTTAACTGATCTGCAGGACAGAGACCGGGTCCAAATAATATATTTTTACTGAATCGGGACTCGTTTTTAGTCCAACATGTCTGATTTCATATTTATCTTCCATGTTATGAGTCTGTGCTGACATGAATATTTGTGTACCATATACATTTGATATTAATACATATATTCTCATTGTTCTCATGTTCATATGCGAACTACTGATCAGATGTGGGGAGTGAAATTCAATGTGATCACTGTTCAGGAGTTTGAGGGTTCCTCAAGCTCAAGGACAAATATACATATTTATATACATTTATATATAAATGTATATAAATATGTATATATACACTTGTGGAAAGTTTGTATCTGAGCGAACAGCTAGCTCAGCATGAGGAGACATTCACTCAATCCAAGTGAATTACCACCCTGCGTGTGTGTGTGTGTGTGTGTGTGTGTGTGTGTGTGTGTGTGCGTGTGTGTGTGTGTTTGTGTTTTTGTGTGTGTACATATACAGTGGCGTCATTGTGGGGGGGGGGAATGGAACTGACTTCCCAGGGCCCCAAACGGGAGGGGGGCCCTTGAAAAGCCTTGATGATTTAAAATATATAAATAATAATTAATTATATTCATTTCATTTCTCAGTGCTCAATGAAACTGGTTGACTAAATCGATTGATTGGCTGAAAGCCTGTGGTCACCTGTCTCACCAGAGGCTGATGGTGAAACATTTTCATCAGCCGCTGTGCTGTTCAACTATGATTCAACACAAACTGCAGGACACCAGGTCTTTGTGAAATAGTTGGTATTTATTTAATTCCAATAATGAACATAAAAGTAAATTACATACTGCACTAGCTAACTTAAAAAACTAAGCTTAGAAAACTAAATCAAATGAAAACATACAAAAATAATAATAATCAGCCGATTGATAAATAATGTTAATTATTATTAGTTGTTGCCCTCGTGCTCAGATAGTAAGTAGAGGATGCATCATTAAACTACTGACTGAGTCTAGTTACTAGTGTTTACTAAGTACACATTCCTGAAACATATACAGTACTATTAACAAACACTATTGAGCCAAAATAAAAGGCGGTGCCATACCCTGCTGGATATCTTATGAGGTAAACTATACACCAAGAAAACACACTCAGATTTTGACACAGAAAACTTAACCACCTCTTCATTGTGTTTTCTCCCCTGACCCTGTGGCCTTCATCCAGCTGCACAGGGATGTTAACTGTTCCTAACACGGCTTTAGCTTCCTTGTATTTTCCATGTTAGCCCTCCTAGACTCATGTTTCTTTATTTTCTCTGATTAATGTTTCACATCTCTCACTCCAGTAACAGGATGTGCTGTTTATGTTCCAGCAGCTTTAAAAAGTCAACATGGAAACAAAAGACTGCATTAACATGGCTACTTCCTGTTGCCACGCCTTTGTGCTGTACCAGTTATGTGAAAATCCTCAGGTGTGTGTATCACGGCTGCGATGCTGTTTCAAGTGAACCTGCTGCCGTCATGTCACTAGTTCCGTCTCATTTCATCCACAGACACCAAGCGACCGGGCTTGGGCGCTAGCAGAACCTTTATTTTTGACGATGTTGATTGGCCAAATTGACTTTGCTATACGCGTATCTTCACCAGCAACAGTCTCTTATTGGCTCCTCGTCTCGACATGGCCAGCGCCCCTGAACCACAGACTGTGCCCTGATCGTTACCCACACATTTCCACTGAACTTATGAGTAAATAATACAAATAAATTATCATAGTTAATGTTAGATAACTTTTTATTAAAGACGTAAAAACAATGAAAAACACACTCTCCAAAAGGGAAGGGGGCGCACTAGCTCCCTCTATTGGCCGGCTGCCACTGTATGTGGATATAATCACTCAATTCAATTTAATTACCACCCTGCGTTTGTACGCCACCACCAACCAGTGCAGTGTCAGTCCCTCCAGGTTCCTGACATGTTGACTTCACAACAATATGAGGTCACTGTAACCTTTGACCTTTGACCAGTGAAATCTAATCAGTTTTTGTTTGAGTCCAACTGGTCAAAATGTGAAGAAATTCTCTAAAGATAGACTTGAGACATCATGTTCAAGAGGCCAGAAACATGTTGTGTGACCTTGACCTTTGACCTTTGACCACCTGAATTCTAATGAGTTCCTCTGTCAGTCTAATTTAAAGCTTGAACCAAATCTTAAAGGATTCTCTTGAGGAGTGTTTAACATGTTCATGAGACATCCGGTTCAAAACACTAGTACTTGCGTATCATGCTGTGAACGGATCAGGTCCAGTCTACATACAGGACATGGTCAAACGCTACACCCCAACTCGTTCACTCCGCTCTTCTTCGGCTAATCAGCTCGTTGCTCCCTCACTGCAAGCTAAACACTTATCAAAATCACAATCGTTTGCTGTCTTGGCTCCTAAATGGTGGAATGAGGTTCCCATCGACATCCGGACATCTGAAAGTATACACATCTTCCGCCGAAAACTAAAAACACACCTCTTCCAACTTTGCCTTGAATGAATGAATGAATACAAAAAAAAAAAAAAACACTAACAACTCTGAAACTAACACTTTTAGCAGCACTTAAATGGCACTTACTCATAGCACTTTGTAGTTTTGTTTTATTTTGAAGAAATTGTACTTTCTTGATTCTTGTTGTTCTGGGTCTGTACCCTCGGGGTTGAATGCACTTATTGTAAGTGGCTTTGGATAAAAGTGTCAGCTAAATGAAATGTAATGTAACATAAAGGGGATTTACCAGGGTGAAGGTCACATGATCACGTTTTGTATGAATGTTGTGTTTTCTGATTTTATTCTACCAGATATTTTCTTTAATTACAGACTCCGTGGTTGTCGACTCTCAGAGACTCACTATGAAGTCGTGGCCTCAGCTCTGAAGTCAGACCCCTCACATCTGAGAGAACTGGATCTGAGTAACAACGACCTGCAGGATTCAGAAGTGAAGCTGCTGTGTTCTGGACTGGAGAGTCCAAACTGTCGACTGGAGACTCTGAGGTTCTTAAATCCTTCTTCACTTTTCCAACTTTCTTTCTTATTGGGTCATTATTTATTTAAATTGTCTCAGTTCTGCTCTGCTCACTGTCCCTCAGTCATCTGTCACTCACCCAGCCTGTCAGTCACGTCCACCTCATCAACTCCATTCACCTGCACTCACCTGATCCTGATCACTAAGAAAGTGTCAGTAAATAACATGTGGACTGAGGCCGAGCACTCGTCCTCCTCAGGTTTTCAAAATAAGACACATTCTTATTGAAACACGTTGGACAGTTGATAAGTATAGAAACAAACAGGAAGTGACATCAGGAGCCATCCCTACTGTAAACAGTGTTTAATTACACAAACCTGCTCAGTGACCAACACACAGAGAAGAAGCTGATGAATGAAACAATGGTCCAACATGTCTGATCTGATATTTATCTTCAGGTCACAAACTGGACTGAGGTCAGCAGCATGTTGAGAGTCTGTGTTGACATGATGACGATCCACAACAACAGGAGGACACATTCTAATATTCATATTTCTTTATCCAGGTTGAAGAACTGCAGTCTGTCAGAGATCAGCTGTTCTTCTCTGGCTTCAGCTCTGAGGTCAAACCCCTCTCATCTGAGAGAACTGGATCTGAGTAACAACAACCTGCAGGACTCAGGAGTGAAGGAGCTGTGTGGTTTTCTACAGAGTCCAACTTGTCAACTGGAGACTCTGAGGTCAGTTCACTGACTGACTTTTGTAGAACTCATATCTATAAAACAGCATTTATACACAAGTTCTGATTTAATTCTAATTTATAATAATTCCTCTTCATACATAACTTGAATCCATTCATTCATTAATTTGTGACATTTTAAATATTCAGCTACTTGTTAAAACACTGAGTTTAGTTCTGGATTTCCTTAACTGATCTGCAGGACAGAGACCGGGTCCAAATAATATATTTTAACTGAATCAGGACTCGTTTTTAGTCCAACATGTCTGATTTCATATTTATCTTCCATGTTATGAGTCTGTGCTGACATGAATATTTGTGTACCATATACATTTGATATTAATACATATATACATTCTCATTGTTCTCATGTCCATATGAGAACAACTGATCAGATTTGGGGAGTGAAATCCAATGTGATCACTGTTCAGGAGTTTGAGGGTTCCTCAAGCTCAAGGACAAATATACATATTTATCTACATTTATATATATAAATGTAGATAAATATGTATATATACACATGTGGAAAGTTTTTATCTGAGCGAACAGCTAGCTCAGCGTGAGGAGACATTCACTCAATCCAAGTGAATTACCACCCTGCGTATGTGTGTGTGTGTGTGTGTGTGTGTGTGCGTGTGTGTGTGTGTTTGTGTTTGTGTGTGTGTACATATACAGTGGCGTCATTGTGGGGGGGGGGGGGGTGAAATGGAACTGACTTCCCAGGGCCCCAAACGGGAGGGGGGCCCTTGAAAAGCCTTGATGATTTAAAATATATAAATAATAATTAATTATATTAATTTCATTTCTCAGTGCTCAATGAAACTGGTTGACTAAATCGATTGATTGGCTGAAGGACTGTGGTCACCTGTCTCACCAGAGGCTGATGGTGAAAAATTTTCATCAGCCGCTGTGCTGTTCAACTATGATTCAACACAAACTGCAGGACACCAGGTCTTTGTGAAATAGTTGGTATTTATTTAATTCCAATAATGAACATAAAAGTAAATTACATACTGCAATAACTAACTTAAAAAACTAAGCTTAGAAAACTAAATCAAATGAAAACATACAAAAATAATAATAATCAGCCGATTGATAAATAATGTTAATTATTATTAGTTGTTGCCCTCGTGCTCAGATAGTAAGTAAAGGATGCATCATTAAACTACTGACTGAGTCTAGTTACTAGTGTTTACTAAGTACACATTCCTGAAACATATACAGTACTATTAACAAACACTATTGAGCCAAAATAAAAGGCGGTGCCATACCCTGCTGGATATCTTATGAGGTAAACTATACACAAAGAAAACACACTCAGAATTTGACACAGAGAACTTATCCACCTCTTCATTGTGTTTTCTCACCTGACCCTGTGGCCTTCATCCAGCTGCACAGGGATGTTAACTGTTCCTAACATGGCTATAGCTTCCTTGTATTTTCCATGTTAGCCCTCCTAGACTCATGTTTCTTTATTTTCTCAGATTAATGTTTCACATCTCTTACTCCAGGAACAGTCTGTGCTGTTTCTGTTCCAGCAGCTTTAAAAAGTCAACATGTAAACAAAAGACTGCATTAACATGGCTACTTCCTGTTGCCACGCCTTTGTGCTGTACCAGTTATGTGAAAATCCTCAGGTGTGTGTATCACGGCTGCGATGCTGTTTCAAGTGAACCTGCTGCCGTCATGTCACTAGTTCCGTCTCATTTCATCCACAGACACCAAGCGACCGGGGTTGGGCGCTAGCAGAACCTTTATTTTCGACGATGTTGATTGGCCAAATTTACTTTACTATACGCGTATCTTCCCCAGAAACAGTCTCTTATTGGCTCCTCGTCTCGACATGGCCAGCGCCCCTGAACCACAGACTGTGCCCTGATCGTTACCCACACATTTCCACTGAACTTATGAGTAAATAATACAAATAAATTATCATAGTTAATGTTAGATTACTTTTAATTAAAGACGTAAAAACAATGAAAAACACACTCTCCAAAAGGGAAGGGGGCGCACTAGCTCCCTCTATTGGCCGGCTGCCACTGTATGTGGATATAATCACTCAATTCAATTTAATTACCAGCCTCAGTTGTACGCCGCCACCAACCAGTGCAGTGTCAGTCCCTCCAGGTCCCTGACATGTTGACTTCACAGCAATATGAGGTCACTGTAACCTTTGACCTTTGACCAGTGAAATCTAATCAGTTTATGTTTGAGTCCAAGTGGTCAAAATGTTAAGAAATCCTCTAAAGACAGACTTGAGACATCATGTTCAAGAGGCCAGAAACATGTTGTGTGACCTTGACCTTTGACCTTTGACTATCTGAATCTAATGAGTTCCTCTGTCAGTTTGAATGAATGCTTGAACCAAATCTTAAAGGATTCTCTTGAGGAGTTTTTAACATGTTCATGAGACATAAAGGGGATTTACCAGGGTGAGGGTCACATGATCACGTTTTGTATAAATGTTGTTTTCTGATTTTATTCTACCAGATATTTTCTTTAATTACAGACTCGGTGGTTGTTTCCTCTCAGAGACTCACTTTGAAGTCGTGGCCTCAGCTCTGAAGTCAGACCCCTCACATCTGAGAGAACTGGATCTGAGTCACAACAAGCTGAAAGATTCAGGAGTGAAGCTGCTGTGTTCTGGACTGGAGAGTCCAAACTGTCGACTGGAGACTCTGAGGTCCTTAAATCCTTCTTCACTTTTCAGACTTTCTTTCTTATTGGATCATTATTTATTTAAATTGTCTCAGTTCTGCTCTGCTCACTGTCCCTCAGTCATCTGTCACTCACCCAGCCTGTCAGTCACGTCCACCTCATCAACTCCATTCACCTGAACTCACCTGCTCCTGATCACTAAGAAAGTGTCAGTAAATAACATGTGGACTGAGGCCGAGCACTCGTCCTCCTCAGGTTTTCAAAATAAGACACATTCTTATTGAAACACGTTGGACAGTTGATAAGTATAGAAACAAACAGGAAGTGACATCAGGAGCCATCCCTACTTTAAACAGTGTTTAATTACACAAACCTGCTCAGTGACCAACACACAGAGAAGAAGGTGATGAATGAAACAATGGTCCAACATGTCTGATCTGATATTTATCTTCAGGTCACAGACTGGACTGAGGTCAGCAGCATGTTGAGAGTCTGTTTTGACATGATGACGATCCACAACAACAGGAGGACACATTCTAATATTCATATTTCTTTATTCAGGTTGGAGAGCTGCAGACTGACAGAGATCAGCTGTTCTTCTCTGGCTTCAGCTCTGAGGTCAAACCCCTCTCATCTGAGAAAACTGAATCTGAGTAGAAACAACATCCTGCAGGACTCAGGAGTGAAGGAGCTGTGTGGTTTTCTACATAGTCCAACCTGTCGACTGGAGACTCTGAGGTCAGTTTACTGACTGACTTTTGTAGAATTCATATCTATAATACAGCATTTATACACAATTGATCTCATTTAATTCGAATTTATCATAATTCATACATACCTTGAATTAATTCATGAATTAATATGTGCCTTTTTACATATGCATATCACTGAGTTTAATTTTGGATTTCCTAAACTGATCAGCAGGACAGAGACCGGGTCCAAATAATCTATTTTTACTGAATCAGGACTCGTTTTTAGTCCAACCTGTCTGATTTCATATTTATCTTCCACGTTATGAGTCTGTGCTGACATGAATATGTGTCTGTTATTTTCACACATGAACTCAGTTTAATTCTTTATCCAGGTTGGAGTACTGCAGTCTGTCAGAGATCAGCTGTTCTTCTCTGGCTTCAGCTCTGAAGTCAGACCCCTCTCATCTGAGAGAACTGGATCTGAGGAACAACAACCTGCAGGACTCAGCAGTGAAGGAGCTGTGTGGTTTTCTACAGAGTCCAACTTGTCGACTGGAGACTCTGAGGTCAGTTCACTCACTGACTTTTGTAGAACTCATATCTATAAAACAGCATTTATACACAAGTTCTCATTTAATTGTAATTTATAATAATTCCTCTTCATACACAACTTGAATCCATTCATTAATTAATCTGTGACATTTTAAATATTCAGCTACTTGTTAAAACACTGAGTTTAGTTCTGGATTTCCTAAACTGATCTGCAGGACAGAGACCGGCTCCAAATAATATATTTGTACTGAATCAGGACTCGTTTTTAGTTCAATGTTTGATTTCTTATTTATTCATCTTATGAGTCTGTGCTGACATGAATATGTGTCTGTTGTTTTCATACATGAACTCAGTTTAATTTACAGTAAAGTTTTATTGTTTATCCAGGTTGGAGGGCTGCGGACTGTCAGAGATCAGCTGTTCTTCTCTGGCTTCAGCTCTGAGGTCAAACCCCTCTCATCTGAGAGAACTGGATCTGATGTTCAACAACCTGCAGGACTCAGGAGTGAAGGAGCTTCTTGATCTAAAGAAAAGTCCAACCTGTCGACTGGAGGCTGTGAGGTCAGTAGATAGTTGGATAGTCCACGCTGCTTTCATCAGTATTTTACTAAACACAGTCAGTATCACAGATCCAGGGTCTGTGCTACCAAGCAGGATTTGTGGTTATCAGGTTAACTTCAGGTTTAGTTTTTTCAGTCCTACGAAGCTCGTCACTTCTTAACGAGGTAAATCACCATGGTAACTTCTGATGAACGGCTAACCTGCTCCAGGTTAAGTTGGAGATCAACCCGTATAGAAGCTCCGCCCACTGACCACAGTGATTCTACACTGTTGTGTGGTGCACACTCTCCTGGAAGGGACGGATAAGGGAAGTTTAAATCAACATCTGGTTGGTTCAGTTGATCTCTAACTCACCCAGAACATCTCAATGTCTCCAGACTCATCCTGTCACCAAAACACCAGATGACCTCAGTCAGCTTCCTGAAGACAGGTCCATGTGTTTCTATTGAATAGTGATGTCAGAGGTTTCATCACAGTGTGTGTCCTCAGAGACAGTGTGTGTCCTTAGAGACAGTGTGTGTCCTCGGAGACAGTGTGTGTCCTCAGAGACAGTTTGTGTCCTCAGAGACAGTGTGTGTCCTCGGAGACAGTGTGTGTCCTCAGAGACAGTTTGTGTCCTCAGAGTCAGTGAGAAAGGGTGTGTCCTCAGAGTCAGTTTGTGTCCTCAGAGTCAGTGAGAAAGGGTGTGTCCTCAGAGTCAGTTTGTGTCCTCAGAGTCAGTGAGAAAGGGTGTGTCCTCAGAGTCAGTTTGTGTCCTCAGAGTCAGTGAGAAAGGGTGTGTCCTCAGAGTCAGTGTGTGTCCTCAGAGTCAGTGAGACAGTGTGTGTCCTCAGAGACAGTGAGACGGTGTGTGTCTTCAGAGACAGTTAGACAGTATGTGTCCTCAGAGACAGTGTGTGTCCTCAGAGACAGTGAGGCAGTGTGTGTCCTCAGAGACAGTGAGGCAGTGTGTGTCCTCAGTGACAGTGAGACAGTGTGTGTTCTCAGAGACAGTGTGTGTCCTCAGAGTCAGTGAGACAGTGTGTGTCCTCAGAGACAGTGAGGCAGTGTGTGTCCTCAGAGACAGTGAGACAGTGTGTGTCCTCAGAGACAGTGAGACAGTGTATGTCACATCCTGGTATCAAATGTTTCTCATCAAGAATCTTCTTCTCTTCCACTCGTCTTGTTAGTGAACAATCTCGTTCACACACGTTATTATATCGTGGTCATATAATATATTTTCACCAAATGCCACCAGAGGGCGCTGTAACTTACACATTGACACAATCCCAGATGTTTTACCAGATGTTCTTCCTGCATTTAGCAGCTGTAACTGAGTTTCTTTTA
This sequence comes from Pleuronectes platessa, assembly GCF_947347685.1. Classification (NCBI taxonomy): domain Eukaryota; kingdom Metazoa; phylum Chordata; class Actinopteri; order Pleuronectiformes; family Pleuronectidae; genus Pleuronectes; species Pleuronectes platessa. The sequence goes on from NC_070626.1 coordinate 30,625,625, forward strand.
TTCTGGATCATGTGTTTGTTCTCCTCTGGTTTTTATTATAGCACAGTTTGATCCTGGTTGTGAAATATGAGGCTCTGCTGTCAGTCAAACTGTCCATGTCTGTGATTGGTCATACACAGTAAACCCCACCCCTTTTTTGTGCATGTGCTCACACAGTGAAACATGGCTTCACCTGTAACAGCAGTAAATCCACCTCTCAGGTGTCCACTCTGCACTTTGACATGCAGAGGAAACACACTGAGCTCTTAGCGTGTTCATTCTAACACGTGAACATGAAGCAGAGAGGAAGCTGCTCCACCTCTGAACAGGACTGAAGTCCCTGTTGCTCTTTCTACTGGATGAGCTGCATCACTGACTCACAGCTGATGAAGTGAGTCTCTGTGACACTGATGTCTTCTTCTCTCAACAGGTGGTGATATCTGTGGAGGTGAGTGTGAAGAGGACAGTGTGTGTGGACGGAGGCTGAGCTGTGTCCTGAGGATCCAGAGGCTGAAGCAGCAGCAGCTTGTGTGTAGAGCGGCTCTGACTGGGCCTTGTTGCTGGGAGGCAGAGTGGAGACAGAGCTCCAGAGGAATCAGAGGAGGTGAGCTGCTCTGAGATCAGCTGTCACACAGTGTCCAGTCCACCGTCCTCCCTGTGTGTTCCTGTGGATGTGACACAGCATCATCAGTGGATCTGCAGCTGCTCTGTCCTTTGACTCACAAAAGTCAAAGTTGCAAATATTTTCATGTTATGTGCAGAAAAATTTGAAAATTAAATGCAAATTTGACTTTCAAATGTAAAAAGTGACATTATATTTACTGGTCGGGACGTGAAGCTGTGAACAGTCGCTGTTACAAATAAATATCTGCTGAGTTCAGACAAGCTTCTTATATTTTAAACAGTTTCACCCTGATCCTGCTGACGGCAGCGTGTTAGCATGTTGTGTTGAAAACTAAAGACATCAGGTGAAAACCTAGCCTGACGTTGTCATACTCACAATTCTAGTCAGAATGTGAGTCTGATACCGTTCCATTGGGCTGTGATTATGGGGCGTGTTTCAACCGAAGCAGAAAAAAAAATGCCTCTTCGCTCAATTGGATAGAAGTACAACCAGTCAGAGCATCGTAGTATGCGCCCCACGAGGTATATACTCATTTTACAGCCAAACCAATGTTTTAACGTCCGCATCTCTTTAACGGCGGAGCAGTAAACAAATCGCTTTTTCGATGTAGCAAGGGGTCGCATCCCGAGGCTCTGAACAGTATTGTGCCTGTCGCGGGCAGCACACACACACAGGCCCCGGGGCTCCGCCCCCCGCCCCGCTCACTTGCTCAGACACACACACAGGAGATCAGAGCTCGTTCACGTGAAGCAGCCGTTCAGGGACAAACAAGAGACGGTGTTCAAAAACGAAAAGGAATTCAACCTTTGATGACGTGGTTGATTACGTTACTGTTGATCATCTGTCCATCATCGTATAAAGCCCGCCCTGACAATATGATTGGTCCGAACTGCTTCTATTCGCTCATAATTTCTCCCCAACGGAGCGACTCCAGAACGAACTTCCCGACCTCAAATGTTGTGGGCGCTGCTAAGTTAGTCTGGCATCCAGGCTAGTGAAAACCATGAGCACTGCATGGAATCAGAAAGTGTAAAGTCGTGTTATCTGAAGACAGATTGATGAGACCAGGCTGTAAATAAGATGCTCAGCACATTGAAGTATAAAGTCAGCAGTGATTTCTAAGAGTCGATGTAAATAATAAAGAAAAGAAAATGACGAGATGAAGAACTTTTTCAGATAAACAAATTTAATTACATATTTCACCCAATGAGAAGCTGAGGTTGTTTTTCTGTTCAAAGTCAATTTAATCATGTTATTTGTCAAATAGTGAATTTTGACATGAACATAGTTTAATAACCTGCTTCATCTAATGACTCTGATGTAAAGTGGTGTGAGTCTGTGGGTGAAAGACGTTTAGAAACACAGAGATAATTGGTTTAATCACTGAGAAGATGAAAACATCTGGACTCATCAGATCTAATCAGTTCAATGACTTCATGAAAAACATGTGAATAATCAGCTGATCAGACACATTGAGGAGGCGGGGTCTATGACCTATACTGCAGCCAGCCACCAGGGGCGATGAAGATCATTTGGCTTCATCTTTATTTACAGTCTAAATGTTAACAATTTTATTTCACTTTGTTTTATTGAACGACGTCAGATGAGATCTTCTCTGTAAAGTCGCAGTCAGTGGATCTGAACTGAGTTTGAGTTTCTCACTTTCCAGGTTTCACTGTTTAAATAAACTGTTTCCACTTCATTGAAGTTTAAATTCTGTGACATCACATGACTCACTGAGGAGGCTGTGGAGGCGTCTTGTCATGAGGGCGAAGGGGCGAACACACATTTACACGATGGATCAGACACATGGCACCGTTTGGTAAATTAGGCCCGACACTTATTGTGTAGTGTCACTGTGTCGTGTCACCACTGTTTACAACGATGTCTTTTTAATGTTGAAATGAGTTGTTCCATTCTGTCCTGAATAAAGAATCCCATAAATTCATCAATCAAAGATTCTAATACATTCTCTGTGTTTTACTTATGGATGAAGTTCTGCCAGCCTCAGCTGCAGCAGCGCCGGTAGAGTTGATCGAGATGTCGTTATCAAAACAGAGGAAGGTCGACACTGAAGGTCAAATCTTTCAGGATAGAGGGAAAGAAAACGTAGGAAGTAGGAGGCAAAGCCGTGTGTCTTATTTGTTCTCAACAAGTGGCTGCAGCAAAGGAGTACAACATCAAACAACACTACGAGACCCACACCTAGAAATATGGCGAGTACACAGGGCAACTTCGGGCTCAAAATATTATTTTTAAACATATTGTACTGAGGTCTTGCTTGAAAAAAATCTGGCCCCCTGTCCAATTTCACCCTGGCCCCCCCTGCATAACAAGGTTGCATACCCCTTAGTTATACTTTTACTATTATTACCAATACATACGATTACTCACAGTTATGGACAAAATTGAACTGATAAGCATTACATGGTTCCACAACCACATTGCAATCACGTGATAGTGCAAGATATTGACCACTGTGCTTGGTGCATGATGGAATCTTTAGAAACTTGAATTTAAGAATCTTGGAAGATAAATGGCATGGGTACATTTGTTCATCATTGTCTTATCTTACATGTTTAAAGTACATGAACAGACATGAATAAAACACAGGAATTAAAAAAAAATTAAAAAATCTTTGGGGATCTTATTCTGAAGTCCGTGAGCAACATCCTCCCGGAAATCCGCTTTATCATCCGTGAGTGGGGCGGCTCGTTGTTGTCTGTGTGACCGTCCGATGAGCACCTCTCCCCGGGCACTCGCAGCAGACATCCCCCGGTGCTGTGTCATGTTTGTATCAGACCCGTGACGATGCAGATCCTGACCCCTCATGTGTACTGGGCTCAGCGGCACGGAGACATCTTCCTCCGGGTGGAGCTCAGCGACGCTAAGGTAGGACCCCTCCCCCGCAGACAGCTCGCATCCCCCCGGCTTCCTCCAGCCTCTCACCGCTGATCGTTCACTGGGAATGATCACGTGTCTCATCCAGGTTTAAATATATATTTATTCTACTTAACGCTGAGTCACCTTTCGCTAATGTTTGCTCACCATTTGTGGTCTTAGCTTAAATGTTAGCTTAGCTGTTAGCTGAGTGGGTGTTGTATATGTTAATATAATAATATGTTAATGTTTGTCATATCTATCAGATATACATTTATTGTTTTTCCTGTTTTACTTGTTTCCTGTGTTATTCTAACTCCTGAATTAATTTAGTCCAGACATGTCCTCACCTTTGTTTACTTGTTGGAATAAAAATGTCAAAAATACGACTTATTTTTATTAATAACATTTATTGATGATTAAATAGAAAATACTTTTATTCTCAAGTACAAGTTGAGACAGAGACAAAACCCTGAAATAAGAAATATAACGAGGAAGATATATATTTACTTTATCTTTTTCCTGTTTGTGGATGGATTACTGTTACCAGGTTGTGGAAAATTCTCCTCCAGGATCAAAATAATAATAATAATAATAATATGAACCCCCAAGCCATAACTTCTGCACCTTTTTAAAAGTCATTAACAAAGGCAGCATGTGTTTCTTTCTTCAGTAAGTCATATATGTGGTTATAAATGTCAGTTATTAATTTATAAATGTGTAATTAGGTTTGTAATTTGAGATTCTTAGGTTGTTTTGTTTTGTCTCCACGTCCACACTCACAGTCTGTCTCTGGCTCCTTCAGTGTAAATGCAGCAGCTGAGTGTTTGCATCAGTAACATGAAACCACAGGTTCCTCTCGTCTTCAGCGTCCACAGGTTCCATCAGGTCTCATGAAACATGCATGGGTGTTAATGGTGGAGCTGGATCTCGTTCAGCCACTCAGGAGACAGAGGACATGTAGAGTCCATTTCTAGAGCCCAGCCTGTCAAATATGAAAAGAAAAAGACTGAAAACACATCACGAGTTTCTCTATCACATCCTGAAGGTGTATGTTTGTTGATCCCATGTGCACCCCCCTGAATTAATACACTGCTGAAAGTAGTCCCCAACAAATACACTAGTCAGCCTTAGTTTGTGGAGCATCTGTTAACACATCCTCTCTTGTGTCATCTGGTGACAATGAGTCCATCGTGTGCATCGGCTCGGTTCTGATGATTATCTCTTTTTTATTTGGACATTTCAGAACCTTGACATCAGCCTGCAGGAAAACAACACACTTCAGTTCAGAGGTTTGTGTTTGCTTTGTTTTTCAGAAAGAGTTCACACACACACACACACACACACACACACACACACACACACCTGATATTATTATTATTATTAATATAACTGTTGTCTTCACATTGTTCCACAGCACAGGGCCACGGAGCTAAAGGAGACAATGACTACGAGTTCAGTTTGGAGTTCCTGGAACCGGTCAGAGCCGAGGTACTGATCCTCATTTAGTGTTGTTGCCTGTTTTGTCTGTGTCTGTGTCTGTGTCTGTGTCGCTCTCTGTGTCTGTGTCTGTGTCTGTGTCTGTGTCTGTGTCTGTCTCTCGCTGCTCTGGCTCCCCCTACAGTCCAAACACATCCAGGTTGTGTTTGGATAAATTAGAGACTTGATAATAGGTGTGAGTTATTGTTTGTCTCCGTGTGCTGACCCCTGCTCTCAGGTCAGCTGGGATGGACACAGACCCTCAAAGGACCAGTGGAATAGATACTGGTTGTAATGGGATCTACTGTGTTATTCCCCACAGTGTCTGATAGTAACTATTTGACACATTTGTTGTTGAACAGTATTATGTGTCATTGTGTTATATTAGGCGATGCAGTCTGTCACATTCAGGGCCTGGTAGAGTCATTTCTAATCTAACAGTGTGTGTGTGTCATGGCGGGCTGCAGATCAACCACAGGTCCACCCAGCGCCTGGTGGACATCAAGATCAAGAAGCAGGAGGAGCGCTGGTGGGACCGGCTGACGCTGCAGGAGAAGAGGCCGGTGTTCCTGGCTCCGGACTTCGACCGCTGGCTGGACGAGTCCGACGCCGAGATGGAGCTGCAGGCGAAGGTGGGAAACAAAGAACACTGAAAAACAAGTCTGCTCGGAAGAGAGAGAGAGAGAGTAAGATGGTGTTCACCAGGAAAGGTTTTCTGACCGTGTGATCTCTTTTTCAGGAGGAGGAGAAGATAAACAAGATCAGTGTGGAGTCCAGAGTTCGTAAAGATCGTGAGTCAATGAATAAATCAACTGACATCTTCTGTCCACCAGGAGGAATTCTTCATGTGTATTCACTTTGTTATTTCCCTCTGGCTCTGTTCCTCAGCGTACCTGGGTCTGAAGAGAGGCTACTTGTTCATGTACAACCTGGTGCAGTTCCTGGGATTCTCCTGGATCTTCGTCAGCATGACCGTTCGCCTCTTCATCCTCGGTCAAGGTTTGTGAATCACGTTACTCCACCAGCTCTAAGAAGTGTTGTCGGTCCTGGGATGTGCAGTCAGACAATCCAGATGTGTGAGTCACGAACCAGATCAAAGGAACCAAACGTGAAGTCAGGGTTTGTTATCTGATATGTCCGTGGCTCATTGTCCAGGAAAACTGTGTGTGCACAGCAACGTGTAGAATAATGAGTTTTCTTCTTTATCTGGGACGATTCCAATAGTTTTTGTGGTAATTTCTCAGCTCACATTAATTTAGCTGACCAGTGGATTTGTTTTAAAACCCGTCTGATCTTCTCACTGCTCTGGTTTCTTTCCTTCTCCCTCCTGGAGCTTGATAGTCCATCCCAGTTTATATTTAGTCACTCTATATTTAAATCCCTCTGATATTGTTCCTGGGCTTTATTCAAACACAAATTTTGGCGAAGGGGAAAAACAACGACACTCAACGTGAAACAGTTGAGTTGAAGCAGAGTTGTTGGAAATGAAAATTAAAATAAGGATTAAAACAATATAAATCATATTCCTTAACATCCTTTGAATGATTACTAATTGATAGTTTAATTAATCACCACCGTGCTGCAGCAGGTCTGTTTGGTTTGTGAGGATCTTTTCACTGAGGAGCTGATTTGAATAGAAACAGGAGAACGGCTGCAGGTTTTGTTTTGCAGATGCTGAGGATTATGAATATTGGTTCATTCAATGTCCTGCTTCATTCTGTCCGTCTGCTTCTGTCTCTCGCCGCTCCACAGATTCCTTCTACGACACGTTCCACAACATGGCCGACATGATGTACTTCTGTCAGATGATGGCCGCCCTCGAGGTCATTAACCCCTTGTTGGGTTTGGTGAAGTCGGCGTTCCTTCCTGCTATGATTCAGGTGAAGACAGCGGGGGAAATACATTCACTGTGATTGGTTAGAGGGTTAATCTGACGTCTCCTTCCTATTGGCTGTGTGATGTGATGCTGCAGGTGGCCGGGAGGAACGTGATCCTGTTCGTGGTCTTCGGCGCCCTGGAGGAGATGCAGAACAAGCCCGTGGTGTTCTTCGTCTTCTACCTGTGGAGCACCATCGAGATCTTCAGGTCAGCTCAGCTTCTTCTGTCCTCTGTGGCCCTTGTTTTGTCTCCGGCTCTAACATCAGACCCCCCCCCCCCCCCCACCCCCCTCTGACACCAGGTACCCGTTCTACATGCTGGGATGCATCGGCACCGACTGGAAGTTGTTAACGTGGCTGAGGTACAGCCTCTGGATCCCTCTGTACCCGCTGGGCGTCCTGGCTGAAGGTCGGTGGCTCCTCAGTTAAAGAGGAGGTTTTTATGTGTACTGATAAAATGGTGAATTGTTTGTTGTTGTTGACGGCGGCTTGTTGTTCTTTACCGACTCCCAGCGGTGGCTGTGATCCAGTCCCTGCCCATCTTTGACGAGACCCGTCTGTTCAGCGTCTCGCTCCCGGCCGTGCTGGGGGGGTCGTTGAGCTTCTCCTACACTCTGCAGCTCTACCTGGTCTTCATGTTCCTGGGTGAGACATCCACTCACTAACCACAATGCACTCTGATTCCTCCTCCATGGACTGTGACTATAGATGGTGACCGTGGAGTGAAGCTGCAGCATCGAGGTCCCGCCCGTAAAGACCCAGCGTCTAAAGGCTCATTTCTAGTCTAGACAGTTCCAAGTTTTAAAACAGATCAATATATGGAGGAGTTGAGGTTTATGACCTCTATACTGCAGTCGGCCACCAGGGGGTGATCAAGATGACGATAAACAGTCCATGTCCATGTCTCCTTGAAGATTTTTCTAATCTATTTTCTGAACTGTAACTACATTGGGGGCCTCAGGGACACAAACATGTCATCTAACCTGTGGATTAACTCATGACCGAGGTTCCCTCTTCTTCTTCAGGACTCTTCATCAACTTCCGTCACCTGTACAAGCAGCGGAGGAGGCGCTACCGCTCGAGGAAACGGAAAGTCCACTGACCTCTGAACTGTCCACCTGAAGATGAACCAGCTGTTTTCCTCTTTTCTGCCTTTTCTCATCTTGTTGGGGGGGGGGGGGGGGGGGGGGTGAACTGTGAATCCTGCTGGGAGTTAAACTTATTCTCATGTTCTCATAACTTTTCTCCTTTTTCAAATTTCACAAAGCTGAAAATCCACAATGAAGGAATATTAGAATCATGTTTATCATTAAAAACAGTCTTTGACCTAGAAAAACCATTTAGGAACATTCCAACATATATGTTCCCAGTGTCTAGAGCGATCTGTGGTGAAGTCAAAATCCAGTTCCCATGATTCATCAGCACTGATGTAATGAGGATTGTTAATGAGCCGTTTCCTTTGTTTAACCAACGTCTGTTTGAAACCTGAGTGGCTGATTCTCCTTTTTATTTATTTTTATGTTTGTGTGTTGTGTAATTTTCCATCTGTTCACTGTATTTGTTTATTTATCTCTGTGAACTCAGTTTGTCTGAATGGTTCCTGATGGAGGACGTGAGGCCGACTCTCACTCGTGGACTCGTTTAAAAAAACACTGCGCCTGATTTTTAGTCTCAATCATTGTTTCATGACCAAATGAATAAACTTCAGAATTCTTGTATCAGACGTTTCTTCTTTTCAAAAAGGTTCCAGTTAGGTACCCCCCCCCCCCCCCCCCCCTCCCACATGAGGGGAGGGGGGGTTCTGGTCAAGGTCCAGATCAGCAGGAATATGAACAAACGAACTGAGTTTCATCCAGGATGTGAACAGGAGGTTCGATTAAAGTTCTGTTTCAGTCATATTGGCGCCTGGACATTGTTTTTAAGGGAAATAACCTTAAAAATAATAGTGTCACAATACTTTTATTTATAGTGTTTTGTTGGTAAATATTGTTCTCTCTCATTTGAAGATTGCAGTATGATATATGTAAATTCTAAACTTTTATTTTAACTTCACTCCCATGAAGACGGTTCAGAAATAATGAATCAATTTAACAAAGTCTGAATTTGTTTTGATTTAATTTCCAATCTGGGGTTCAAGCTGCAGTTTGATTTCCGCCCTGGTTCATCCCAGTGCTATTATCCAGCATGATTTATTGTCATTTGTTTCAATTGAATTGTTTTGTAAATGTTGTTATTTGGAAATTAAAGTTATAAGAAAAGTTATTAGAAAAGTAATTTTGATTTATCATCTCAGCTCTTATTCATACAGTTGTGTCACCTTCACCCAGTTCCTCTGCTCAGGCAGAACACACAACATTTCCAAAACGTTAATGAAAAGTTGTTTCATGTGGATTGTTGTCCTGTTAAACCAAAGTGCAGCTCACGTGTATCTTTATAATCTTAATAAGATAAACACTAATAACTAGGCTGCGGCTCGGCCACTCCCCCAAACCCAGACCTGACTCCTCCGGTCCCTCTCCACGTTCCTCCGGCTCGCTGAACGTTGGCGTATTGATACCGGGCTGCGTGCGGAGGGTGAGAGGTGATAATCCTCTTAGCAGCAGCAGCAGCAGCAGAAACTGATCCGCGCTCCAGCCCCGACGCGCGCTGCGTCCTTGTAGCTCCACGAAGCCCGAGTCAGCAGCTCTGCGCCCGTTACGCACAGCTGGAGGGACGGAGCGGTGCCGCGCGGCCACAGGTGAGACCCCCAGCACGCACACACACAAACACACACATACACACACACACACACACACGCGCGCACATCTTGATGTCAGTATATTTCCATCTGGAGGAACCTAGATTGACATTGAGCTTGAATCTTGTCCGATAATCCGCGCATGTCTCAGTTACGCGACGCACAGATTCACTGGCTTTTTAATTTAATTTGTTTAATCCACTCTGAGGTTTTAACTCACGTTTTCGTGTAATTATCGTTTCGTGCACGCGCATTTCATCACGTTCTTCCCCGTGCACGCGCCCACGCTTGTAACACTGCATTTCAATTAAGAGGCAATTCTGGATTTAATTGCGTTAATTTGAGCGCGTGACGCAGGTTGTATTCCCTTTTGTTTTTACGTGTTTAACGAGTCATCGATGTTTTTTGTGAGAAGCCAAAGCCTGTGATTATGTAGCCATAGTAACAGGTGGCTGTCTGCATCCCCATCACACACACACACACACACACACACACACACACACACACACACACACACACACTTCTCTTTGCCTCTGGAAGCCACAGAGGAAACCACACGTGTTCAGGATGATGAGATCCTCAGTTGTGTGTTTGTTTTCTCCACAGGCGGAAGCTGCCAGCAGTGAGAGATGAAACGCACAGTGTGCAGGTGTGTGTGTCTCCTCTCGGCCAGCCGCCTCCTCTCGCCTCACGGGTCCATCGAGGAACGTCAGCGATGCATCTGACGTAGCTTCCTGTCTGGAGTCGAGACCACGAGGGCGATGAAGGTGCGCTCGCCTCCGAGGAGGAGGCTGAAGAGCGGCCGCCTCCTCTTCTTCCTCTCAGGCCTCCTGCTGTGTTTCCTCTACACTCTGACTCTGAAGGCCCGGCTGTCGGAGCTGAGAGGCTCCTCACAGACGCAGGGCGCTCTGGGAGCAGAGGGAGGCGATGGGGATGTGGTGGAGGTCAACGTTCGGGAGGTGATGGCTTCCAACGAGACGCAGGAGGAGGTGCTCTCACCCGAGGGCAGCGCACCTCCTCCGGTGATGATCGTCAACAGGACAGACATCGAACAGTGTATCTACGTAGAACCTCAACCCCCCAAACCTCCTCCCCCGACTCCCCCGCCACCCAACACCACGGCTCCCCCGCCCCAGGCCCCTGGCAGGAAGGGCGATTACCCCGAGGACCTCTTCTCAGTGGAGCAGCGGCGACAGGGCTGGGTGCTCCTGCACATCATGGGCATGATCTACATGTTTGTCGCCCTGGCCATCGTCTGCGATGAGTTCTTCGTTCCTGCGCTGGAGGTCATCACCCTCACCCTGCAGATCTCTGACGACGTAGCCGGGGCCACCTTCATGGCGGCTGGAGGCTCCGCCCCCGAGCTCTTCACCTCCCTGATCGGCGTCTTCGTCTCCCACAGCAACGTGGGCATCGGCACCATCGTGGGCTCGGCCGTCTTCAACATCCTCTTCGTGATCGGCATGTGTGCCATCTTCTCCCGGGAGATGCTGCACCTGACCTGGTGGCCCCTGTTCCGAGACGTGACCTTCTACATCCTGGACCTCATCATGCTCATCGTCTTCTTCCTGGACAGCATGATCATGTGGTGGGAGAGCCTCCTGCTGGTGCTCGGCTACGTCAGCTACGTCTGCTTCATGAAGGTCAACAGTCGGATCGAGCAGGCGGTCAAGACCCAGCTCAACAAGCACATGAGCATCGTGAAGGTGTGGACGGCCGAGGGATCGGAGAAGGTCAGAGTCCCGTTCACACACGAATCTGAGGAAAGGTTCACGTCAGGAGATAAAGAAAATACCGGAAGTGTTTAAAGTTGTAGATTAAAAAAGTGAAATACAGATGTGAAGTGCTTTCAACACATCTTGCTTCTTAAATAAGAATATTAGCTGGTTTCATCATCTATGAATAAGTTCATGAATCTCTTTGGGTTTGGAGACTCGAGCAATTTGACAATGTAAAGATCTAATTTCTAACATTAACACACATAACAAAAACAAAACGTATGAATACAGAATATATAAATGTATATATTCAATTGAAATCTACTTTTACATCTTAAAAAAAGTCCTTGCTCAGCTGTAGATGTGTGAGCTAATAGAGAAGATCTAGGTCCTCGGTGTGATGGGAGTCGCACACATGGAGGTCAGAGGTCAACATGTATTTGCAGATGCATGATCGGAAAAACTGGTTTTCCATGAAAAGCATCTGAAGTCGGAAACATTGGCTTTGTGGGTTTTCGTGACGTGTGTTGTTTAAATGCTCTAAACACAATTTATTAGCAGCGTCAATGTTTGTTCCTTATACCAACTCAAAAGCTCATGAACACACAAGGACATCACCACGAAAACAACACAATCCTCACAGTCAGGTGGAAATTTTACACAATTTTAAATCCTCAGCCCCTGAAAACAAAGAGCCCACAGTGATCTGGAACAAAAGGCTGCAGGGAGAGCAGATGTTCCAGGAGCGTCTTCCCTCCACACTGCTCTGTGCTCCTCTTTCATCTCCTCAGGGCTGAGGCCGAGGAAACAGGGGATTGTGGGTCTGAGCAGGTGACGGGCCGTGTTTGTGCGACAGCCCTTTGAAGCTCGACAGAAAGAGTCCAGGTGTCACCGGGCGGTGGAGACGTCACCGGGTTCCTGTGGCTGAAATGTCACCGTGCAGACTTTACATTAGGAACCATGTGTTCCCGCGGCAGCTTCACGTCTGAGCCGGTAGTTAACATGCACCGCGGCGTCTCAGTGTTTCGAGTGTCAGACGCACATTCTCCAATCAGCCGGAGGCACGTCTGCAGCCGCCCTGAGGCCCTTCAGCCGCGGAGAGCACCCACCACTCCAGATTACTGGAATTCAAAAGATGCTTCCTTGATTCATCGCTGGTCATTTCCCACAATCAAGTGTTTGGTTAAATGTGATCTCAGAGTGTGAGCAGAGACGAGAACCTGTTGAATCTCAAACACAGGATCCAGGGCTTCAGGCTCCCACAGGAATCAGGAGCTGCTGATTCAAGAGAAGATGTTTTCATTCTGGTTTCATCTTATGTTTGTTGGCGTGAAAGGAGGTGATGGTCTCGATCGGTAGTGTAGGTCTTGATTCATTTGACAATTATTCTCTCAATTAATCATTTGGTGTATCAGGGCGGTGTGGCCTAGGGGGTAGAGTGCTCGTTTTCCAACAAGAAGGTTGCCGGTTCAAACCCCATTCTCACCCATCTGCATGCCGAAGTGTCCTTGGCAAGATACCGAACCCCTAAAATGGCCCCTAATAAATGTTGAGTGTACTCATTGTAAGTCGCTTTGGCCAAATGACATGTAATGTAATAATGTAATGTGTATACGATGTCACAAAGTAGCCACAAGTTGTAGATATAGTGGAAAAAGCACAAGTTTAATACTGGAATTATCAGATGTTTTGTTTGTTATATTTATTCTATAAAACAGAGAAAAACATAACATCCTCAATTTTTTATTAGGACAGGGTTAGGGTTAGGTTGAGCCTACTAACCCTAACCCTAGCCCTAAAACTAGCAATATACTATTGCTCAGCCTATTGTGTCTCTATGACTTTACAGGAGAGT
>NC_070626.1:30638974-30791474 GCF_947347685.1 Pleuronectes platessa
ATCCTGGCAGCCGGGACGTCCATCCCCGACCTGATCACCAGCGTCATCGTGGCCCGGAAAGGTCTGGGAGACATGGCCGTGTCCAGCTCCGTGGGCAGCAACATCTTCGACATCACTGTCGGGTGAGTGGCCGCAGAGAAACACAACAAGATAACACAACAAGATAACACAACTTCTCCAGCTGATCGGCTCCGTCTTTGTTTCCCTCGTGAGCAAAACAATCAATTACAAATTATCCTGGAGTAAAGTTTTCTGGAAATTAACTGAAAGTAACTTGTGTCAGATCAATGTGTCGTGAAGCTTCTGAGTCCTGGTCTCTCCTGACCCGTCCTCTCTGGTTTCAGTCTGCCCGTCCCCTGGCTCATGTTCACGCTGCTCCACAACGGCCAGCCCATCGCCGTCAGCTCCAACGGCTTGTTCTGCGCCATCGTGCTGCTCTTCCTCATGCTCCTCTTCGTCATCATCTCCATCGCCGTGTGCCGCTGGAAGATGACCCGCACGCTGGGCCTCACCATGTTCGCCCTGTACTTCGTGTTCCTGGTCCTCAGCGTCCTGCTGGAGAACCGGGTCCTCGTCTGCCCGGTTTCAATCTGAGCCGCCGGGGGAACCTCAGCCAGAGGGAATCAGTACTGTAGATCCAACCAGACCTGGTCTCAAAGGCCCCAGCCCAGTATAGACCCAGTAGAGACCCAGTAGAGACCCAGTAGAGACACAAGCAACGTTAAAGGAAAAATCCTCCTCCAGTGATTCGTCTGCAGCTGCTTTGTCCTGAGTCGCTTTGTGTTGACATACATTCTGCTGTGGAGAGATCAGTGTTGTTGTTTATCACCAGAAGCTCTGGAACAGCCTCACGTTTCCTAGTTGACTTCTTCGTCTTCTAAGTTTCCGGCTCCTCTTCTTCATCCTGAGGTATTTGTGTTCTTCTAGCTTCATGTGTTAGAAACCTCATCAACACGTCCATTCGCTTGTTTGGGAATTTTTGGGGACATTTCCTGCTGTTTTCTTCACACATGGACCCACTCTGACATTTTCCAGATGTTTCACTTCGGAGGCTGTAGGAAAAGAGTCCGGAAACTGGAATCTGACTCGGACATCTGCGTTTGCAGCCTCTCAGTAAAGTGTCCAGAGTTCAGTGCACGTCTGAAAGCAGCTTCAACAACATCTCACCTTTCAGCTTTTGACTAGTAAGCACGAGAACGTCTTGAAGTCTGAACTGTGAGTTTATTTAAGAGTCTTGATAAGAAAACACAGTGTCACTCAATATATCCAGACATTTAAAACCTCCAGATGCTGAGTCAGGAGTCGTGTAACTGGAAGAAGCAGAAGAAAACTTTAGTATTTAGTTTTCGCATGAACGGTTCTGGAAGTTTTCTCATGAGCTCTCTCGGACGTTTTACCAGGAGGCCGGAAGGAAAGTTCCAGAAAACGTCCAGAGCAGCTGTCACATCCGGCAAAATTTCAGCTTTGGACTCTTGTTCTTTAACTTTTCCTTCCGTTCATTTTTTCCTGATAAGACTCTTGAGCCCCACTTTTAGATTTGGACCTTTATGTTTTCTGACTCTGCAGCTGCTGGAAACATCTGGACGTGACCTCACTTCCTCAGTCGTTCACGGTGAAAATAGAAAATTCACCAAATGTTAGAAGAGAATCGTCCCACGTGCAGGATTCAGGTCACTACACTGCTCTGAGGCGGATTTTTCCTTAAACTTTGTGAGCACTTGAATAGATTTAGTATTAAACACATGACGTACAGATTTCACTGTGCAGCGAATTCAAACATCAGATGATGCAACTTTCTGTTTTGCGTGTTCATCATTTTCTGACCTGTATCCCAGAGACGCTGTCGTTGTGTTGAACCATCAAACTTGTGTGTGTTCATGTGTGTTTGTGTGTGAGACAGTATTTCAGTGCGTGGCCAGCAGTGATCGTCTGTGTGTCAGTAAACGTGTTCACATCTGGTTCAGTGTTGAATTGATGCAGATGTTTGTCACTGATGAGAAAACTGTTGATATTTAAGTTTCATGCAATAAATTATTTTTCTTACAGTGAACTGGAGACGTGTTCTACTGGGAAACAAAACAAAACGCTGGAGGGAGGAAAAATGAAATTCTCAGATTTAAAATAATGAGATAAACACTTCATAAGTACATGAGTTTAAAACGCAGCGAGTTTTGTATTTGTAACTTGAATGGCCAATAACATTTTAATCACAAATCAATCATAAATGAGGCTGTTTACATCAAGATTGGATGATTGACAAAATCAACAAGTGTTTTTCATCGGATCACACAAACATGCTCTACAGCGCCACCTGTGGTCAAAAACTCAGGTTAACTCGGGTTATCTTTGTCAAAAACAACAAATGAAGGAAGCAGAACACGTAGTCGAGCTCGTACATGATTTTATTGAAAGTCCATCCGTCCCCTGTAGATCCGGTCTCGGTTCAGAACCGTCTCTCACGTCTCTCAGGACGTCGGCGTGAACCAACCGTTAGAAAAACGAGATTTCTACAAAGGACCAGTTCAAATGTACACGGCCCAGATTCTGCAAAATCAGTCACTCGTACGACTTTTTCATTTCTTTTTCTAACACAAACAACAAAAGATCCACAGACGAGCTTCCTCCTGAAAGTTCACTGTCAAGGGTCAAAGTGCAGATTTCAGACTTTCCCTGTTTTGGTTTCCTCTGCCACAGATAAAACTCACACACACTAACACACACTCACACACACAAACTCACATGGTTTGACATTCATGAGACGCCCTCGAGGTTTGACCCTGGACGTCCTCCTGAAACCAGCGTGTCATGTTTGATCAACGCATGAAAACAACGACCTGCTGAAAAATCCAGTTGATCCAGAATCTGTTTAAACATTAATATAAGTTTGACTGAAAGAGAAAATACAGTTAAAGATTAGAAAGGATCTGAGCTGATTCTTTATTATCACGGACGGACGTTGTGTTTTCACAGGTGTCGTCAGGATCACTCGGAAACTACACAACCAGTTTCCATGAGATGTCGTGGATTTAATAAATTCTGGATTTAAAGCGCTAATAGGAGCCGGTTCAAGTTTAAGATAAGAGATAAAAACCAGAGAGAAGATCTACAGGATCCCGACGAGGACAAAAGAGTTGCAGGAAAGTGAGAAATAAAACCTGTGACAGACATTTTTTACAGTGAGATGAATCGTTTTGTGTGTTCCAGGTTTTTCTTGTGGTTTTAAAACCGCGTCCAACAAAAAGAGGGAGAGTTCATCACAATGTATAAAGTTAACCGGCTTCGTAGATCAGGTTCTCAGGAGATTCAGGGGATTGGGTTGTGGAACCGTCGGCCATTTTCTTGGCGAGAGGAGTAAACTGCATCACATGATCACACACCGGCCTCCACAGGAACACTGACGTCTGATTGGTTAACGAAACGTGAGGAAACTTGAAAAAGTCGTTGAAGTGTAAACAAACTGAAACTTGTGGATCTTTACATTAAGATGAAATGAACAGTAAAAGCAGCGGGACGTGAAACAAGGCGGCTTCAGAAGGTCGTGAACATCAGAGCTGCAGCCGAAGATTCAGAATCGATTCAACTCATCACGGAAATATTATCTCACAACAACGAGCTCAACGAATGAAGACGATGAATCAAACGTCTCATTGGTTATCACCGCAGCTCCGATGTGAACGTTTGTTTTCATGCCCCTCGGAAACGTGGTTAATTATTTACAGACATAAATTCATACGTCAGCTTCTTCTCCGCGACGACAGGACACGATAAAACGCTAGAATAAATAAAGCTGACTCTGTATAAATAGACTTCAAATTAAAATATTGCTAATTGTCTTCATATACTGCGACTATACAATATAAATGCTGCATTTAAAAAAAAAAAAAAAGAAGAAATCCTCTGCTGCTGCTCTTACATCGATTTCACAGGATTAACAGAGAAACCAGGTGAACGATGGACGTGTCCGATCGCTGGGCGTCGGTTTCCCTTCGTCACGGAGTCGAGTCGTTAGAGAAGTGACTCGTCGGGTTTCAGGCTACATCACGCTGACTCACTCCACCGCTCTGATCTCTGAGTTCACATTCACTGTCTGCCAACAGGTTTCCTGAGCTCGTCTCCAAGCGTTCGACGATGAGAGTTCGTCCGGGCGTGGGACGGACGTGGGACGGACGTGGGGGGGGGGGGGGGGGGGGGGGGGGGGGGGGGTTCACAGGTAAGGCTCGCCGAACGTCCGGCGACACTCCATGACCCCGGTGCTGGGAGGACGGTCACAGTTGTGGGTCAGCTTCACCAGGCTGGGCACCAGGCGGTCGTACGCCAGCTTGTACTCACGGTCGAAGGCGTCTGAGGGGAGAAGAGAACGGAGATAAGACCGTGTTTACAAGTTCTTCTTTCAAACCAACTGAGACCCGTGGAGCCTTCAAGGCTCGTTCAGCTTCACTGGTTCGATTTTTGTTCCAGCTGCAACTGGCAATGTCGGACTTACGACAGCCGGGTCAGAAACACATCATATTTTTTTTTTAAACTAACAATTTACTAGCACTTAAATGGCACTCACTATAGCACTTTGTGGTTTTGCTTTATTTTCGAAGAAATTGTACTTTCTTGCTTCTTGTTGTTCTGGGTTTGTACCCTCGGGGTTGAATGCACTCAAGTGTTTGACACAGAGTGGACAAATACTTTTTCACTGAAGTCCAATCGAATGCCGAGAAACTATCGCAGTTTTCAAGGAGTAAAACATCAGCCGTCACTTTGCTACGAAGCTTGCTAACTACGCTACAGAGCTGTCAACGCAAGAACCTGCGTCTACGGCTCAGAGGTTGGCGGCTAATTTACAGACTCAGCAAAAACAAATTCACCGACAAACTGCGAGAGTCAACTACCAAGGCAAGTTTTTTGGTGGCATTCGAAATAGCAAAGGCTAGCATGTCTTTCTCCGAAGGTGAGTTTTTGTTCAATTGCCTTGCAAATAACTGCTTTGCTACTTGTTAAAGGCTAAATCCTGTATGTAAAGATTTTTTATATTCATTTATATTAGTTCACAAAAACACTCCATCCATCTGGTCCTGGCCCCGCCCCTCTGTCAAATTTTAGAACCCATTGTGGCCTGAACTAGGACAACAATTTGCTAATGAGAGTAAAACGTCAACATTGAGTTCACAGCTGGTTTCTGCTGCCCTCAAGTGGCCAAAAATCTGTAATGGCTCATCCTTCATTATACAGGCACATTAAAATATATATTTATACTTTTATTCATCCCAATTCTCTACAAACCCGATGAAAAAAGTCATTTAATAATGAAGCCCTGGCACGAGGTTCAATGTGAGTGGAACTTGCCGATGTCGATGTTGTCTTTGCCCAGAGCCACGAGAGAGAGGAAGAGGACGTCTCTGTACAAACTCCTGATGAAGACAAGAGCACAAGAAGAGAAATGAGTCATCACAGCAGCTTTCACACTCGATTCTCAGTCACTGACACAATGAAAGTAAGTGAGATCTTCCTGTCAACACTTTAGATGAACCTGGTAAAATCTGTTTTTGTTGTTATTTATCGTTCTGTAAGTGAATCAAGTGTTTTCCTGTAAACACACAAGGGTTTACGTGTTTGTTTACACATGAAACGACCTCTACGCACACTTTCAGACGCTCTGACTCTAACACACACACACACGTGTCAGTACTGACCTTTGCCTCTTGACCCCGAGCGTCTGGTTCAGCAGCTGCAGCAGCTGAGCCATCGGCCGGCTGAGGTCGTTCCTCTGGATGCTCTTCACCACGCTCTGCAGCAGCTCCTCGCTGAACGGCTTCTCCTCCTCCGGGACCGGCCGGGACAGAGGGTAGCCGACATCTACCAAAACAAACACACACACAGACACACACAGACACACACAGAGGTCAGCGGAGGACTTGTTTGTATAGACAAGACAGAACCACAGTGAAACAGAATCATGGTGGTTTGGTTTTATCTGAGGTTTTTCACTTCACCCTAAAGCTCCTGGGCTGTGGATCTGTTATACTGGTTTTATTAATCTTGTATATTGGACACGTGTCTGTAGCTATAAGTACTTTAGGGTATTTGGACTTTTGGTCTGAACACATCACTAGCAGGTCTGATGCTACACACACACACACACACAACAATAGATTAATATGAGAATAGTTTGTTACTGCACAATCGGAAAGGGAAAACAAATATTTATTATTATATTATAAACTGATACTGGTTATTTTTGTTATACTTATACTTATGATTTGTATGTCCACGTTAACAAGTGGAAGGACAAAGTGGACATTCACCAGAGATGCAAACCAACATTCAAATACATCTCAGGATTGTATTTGATCAACAACAACAACAACAACAACAACAACAACAACAACAACCCCTGAGTCAACATCATCAGTAAAAAGAGACTTTCAATGTGATGAGAAGAGTTTGACTTCCCAAACAACAACGCAAAGCATCAGGCAGAGAACACACACACACAAACACACACACACGGCACAGAGGGAGACAGCCGGCCTTGCACTGGACAGACACCAGGAGTCATCTGTGTGTGTTTGTGTGTGTGTGTTTGTGTGTGTGCAGGTGAACACTCACTCTCTAACAACAGAGTACAATTAAGCCCTGGAAGACACAGAGAGCAGACACAGCCTGTTAGAGGAGGAACCGCCTCCCAGGAGGAGCTGGCCCCCCCCCTCCGCGCCTCCTCCTCAGCAAACCGGTGAACGATCACAAATCCAGCTTCCGCCAAGTTGTCATCACGAGTAAATCAAAGTGTAACTGCTCTGACTCACTGAAGGTGTTCCAGACGATGTAGAGCGGCTGGATGGGGTCCTGGTGCAGCTTCAGGTTGTCCCACAGGATCTGGATCAGCACGTGTTTACTGTCCTCGGACATCCAGTGACGAGGAACCTGTCAACAGACACAGACACAGACCGTCAGTTGTGTTTCTTGTCTCCCTCAAAACCCTTAACATGTACTAACTTGTCTTTTAAACGTCACAAGATCTGTTTACTACTCGTGTGTGTGTCTGTTTGTGCGTTGGACCTGAGAGTCTCTGTTGCAGTGCTCCGACGTGAGGATGAGTCCGGGCAGGTTGCTGGGCAGGTCCAGTCGTCTGAAGTACCACACCAGGTTCCAGTAGATGATGGGATGGTGGTCCACCATGTCGGCCTCGGTGATGGCCGGGTCGCCCTCGTTCTCCAGGAGAGTCTCCAGCTCCTTCCACAGCACCAGAGGACTCAGGTAGGGGACGGTCACGGGCTCCGGGTTGTGGAGCCGCCACTCCATGTTCAGTGGATCCTGGGGGAATGATTTATCAATGAGTGGTAGGAGTGGCAGACTGTGGAGGACTAGAGCAGGAAGTAGAGAGACGTGGTCTGTGGTTAGCGTGGACACGTACCGATGTCTCATTGAGGCGGCTGGGCAGGCTGCCGGACGTGGGCACGCAGCGGCCGGGTCGGGAAGCTTCCTCCAGAGGATTGAAGGTGCTGACGCTGCGGGCCATGGCCGCTCCAGGGGACGCCATGCCCTGCCGGCATCCTGAGGGGATGTTGATACCTTGAGCCCTGGTTGCTCTGGTCCTGGGAGGACACAGTGAGGACACAGTGAGGACAGGTCAGTGTGAGAAACCAACGCACACAACTCAACACAACATTAAACAATTCACAAGGAGAAGGAAGTTATGAATCTGTCTTAACGTACACTGGATCTGTTTTAAACTCTCAATATGAATCAACCACAGATCTCATCCCACAATTCAACACAACTGGATGTAGAGACCCCCCCCACCCTTCTGTTTGCACTTCATGAGTCACACAAACATCATGATCAGATACTTCCTCTGATTGAGCTACAGGTGATCACACACAGCTCCACATGAACAGCGTGTGAATCCCAGTGAACAACAGTGAGTACCTTCCATCGTCCGAGGACTCCTGGACAACCACCACAGGGAATGGGGGGGAGACGGCTGTTGCGGGACAGGGTGTGGACAAGGTGGACGTCCCCGTGTCGAAACCCGTGGAGGCGGAGTACGATGACGTCATCGCCTCGTCCACTGACGGACTGCCCTTCAGGAAGAGTCTGGGGAGTCAAATCAGAACGGTGCTGGTTGTTTATGTCCTGTTAAATATCTATTCGGGTGTTTTTAAAAATATCTTGTGTTTC
Source organism: Pleuronectes platessa (assembly GCF_947347685.1). Taxonomy (NCBI): domain Eukaryota; kingdom Metazoa; phylum Chordata; class Actinopteri; order Pleuronectiformes; family Pleuronectidae; genus Pleuronectes; species Pleuronectes platessa. Next base: position 30,647,144 of record NC_070626.1, read on the forward strand.
CTTCTCTTTTAAAAGATATGTTTTGGGCAGTGGAAATGTGAAATGGGGACCGAGGAAGACGGGCAGCAAAGGGATGGGTCGGAATCGAACCTGCGGCCGCCTCAGAGGGATCCAGCCTCCATGTGTCAGGCTGATTTCTCTTTTGTTTTAAAACCATGTCAAGAAAGTGGATATTTGAAAGGACCAGTAAGATAAGGGTAATGTAAACGCTCTGGTCTACCTGCCGGGTCCCCTCATGTCCCTGATCTCCACATTGAGGAAGGGCAGGAAGGGGTTTCCACAGAAGGGGCAGGTGGTGTTCAGGTTGGAGTCGTCCGCCGTCCAGCCGGCCATGATCTCCTCGTCGTACACCAGAGAGTCACACGTCTTACAGCGAGAGCAGCTGGAGATCAGCAGCTGGAAGAGACACAGACAGAGCTCAGGTCAGTTCTGATGGTTGGTTGGTTCCAGGCACTGGATTAATCAGTGATCACCTCATTTAACACAGGTGGTCGCTGAATTCCACCTCTCATCTTTCCAGTGTGATTTACCTCCATGGCGTAGTTGTTGAAGATGCTGGTGTTGCTGGTGTAGTGGGAGGAGCCGGCGTCCGATTTGTCCGGCAGAGAGAAGCCGGGGGGCGAGAGGACGCCACCTACAGGAGGAGAAGAGAAGAATGATCAGAATAATATCACATTATTTACTCAAATGACTTTTTATATTTATTAAAAACATTTCCGGTCTTTCATCAGATGGTTTTTCAGGAAACTGGACCTTTGAAGAAGTGAATATTTAATTGACAGTCACATTCAAATAATTAAACCAGAAACTGCTAAAGAAAATAAGACAGAGCTGCAGATGGAATTAACTCATACAGATACAATTTCATTTTTCTCACCGTTGATGTTTAATGTTTCAAATATTTGGCAAATAAAATGAAGACGGCACAAAAACTCATTTCACCTGAATCACTTTGTTTGAAAAATGTGTCAAAGATAAAAACCTTTGCTTGGAATGTGATCATGTTAGAAACTACTGATAAGGAAAGAGAGGAGCTTCCTCACCGGGCAGCAGGGACGTGGGTCTCATTCGGCGGGTGCCGGCGGGGGGGCTGTCCAGTCGGCTGCGCCGGGGGCTGCGCCGGGGGCCCGAGGGACCAGAGGGCCCGTTCCTCTGTGGAGAGACCACGGAGCTCTCCGACCCCCGGCCGTCTTCCTCATCCAGCAGAGACGAGCCGTCCGGGTCCCCGACACTCAGCCGGTCCCCGTAACCGTCCTGGACCGATGGAGGAGAGCCGGCAGGTTAATGTCGTGTAACGTATGTATTCATAAAACTATGATACTCACAGCAACAGCTACTACAAATTAAATTCCTTATATCCTAAAAGGTTAGAGATTGTTTTTATAGATTATCTCAACTAAAAAATGTTTTCCTCTTTGACTTTAACACAAATCATTGAAATGATTCACTAGAGCAAACCTGATGAACATATAGTCAGGGATCATACGATTTCATAAAACTGTGTAAATGTCATAAACATTTATAATCTGCACCACAGAACATTTAAAAGTTCTTTAAAAAAAAAGAGGGGTGGATCCAGGAATTTATTTAATTTCTTTAACAGAGAGAAATTGGAAGTTTTTACCAGATGTTTGAGTCATTGCTGTAATATCGCAAGTTTCCCCACAAATAAAGGAATATTTTCACCTCATCTCACATATGAATTATATCAACACGGCCACAAGATGGCAGCAGCGCTCCAACTGAAGTATTCCACTACTTCTATATGAGCTTCATATTGTAAAAGCACTGACGTGTATTTGCAACAGTGCAAAAGTAAAATCACACAAGTGTTTAAACAGGTTTTATCTTATTTGAAGTTTGCTTCACATTGCTGAATGTTTATAGATTCAAAAGTGGCTTTTTTCTTTGATTAAAATGTCTGATATAGGTTTAACATTAGGTCACTATCTGTATATATGTATATATTCATCTCAAGCTCGATTCAAGTGAGTTTTTTGAGTCTGAAACAACATTTATCTCCACAATCTGAAGCTGCTATCTCCGGTCAGGACTCGGTACCTTGGTGGGTGTGGTGTAGGTGGCCAGACGCGAGTACCAGCGGCTCGCCTTCTCTGCCACCCCCTTCCCAGCAGAGACCACACTGGTTTTGAAGACGTCCAGCGTTGGTGTGAGCAGAGTGTCCAGAGCGAAGGAGGAGGAGGACGGTGAAGGCGACACCAGGCTCATCCTGTCCGCCCTCTCTCTGTAGGGGGAGGGGCGAGGGCTGGGGCTGGGCGTGGTGCTGGAGCTGCGACGGGGGGGCGACGACCACAGACGCTGGCGTGAGATGGGATGGGAGGGAGAGGGCGGGTGGAACGTGCAGGAGCGTGGGACTCCAGCCGTCCTGAGGGAGGAGCTGTGGGAGGAGCTGTGGGGCAGGCTGGCTCTGCGGGGGCCGGACATGGAGGAGGGATGGAGGAGGAGGGGGCTGGCTGGGTCCTGCAGGTCCAGACTGGGCGTGCGGCTGGTCAGCGGGCTGCCCATGTGGTTCATGTAGAGCTCGATCTCCCGGGCCAGGTGCCTGCCGGCGCTCGGCGTGCTCCCCTCATCACCGTCTGGGTACCGATCCTCCCCCGGCTGCTCGGACTGGGACTCTGCAGCCAGCAGGGACAGAGGGTCGTCGCCCATCTCGATGCCGGTGCGCTTCACGGCTCCTCCGGACGTCCCGGGGATCATGGCCCCGGAGCTGGCGCTGCGTCCCACCAGCTTCTTGTGCTTGTGGCTCTGATGAGCGTTGACGCCAGGCCCGGTCGCAGGCTTGTCTAAATCCAGATCCTCCAAATCAAAGATGGCCTCTGTGTTACTCCTGTCCTCATCACTGGAGTCCTGTCCCTCCAGCTCCTCGTCCTCCTCCCTGTGATCCAGACGTCCAGCGACGCCCTCTGATCCGACAAAAGCCAGAGACCGAGGCCTCTTGCTCTTACTGAAGTTAACAGCGGAGAGAATTCTGGCATCGGCCCCCAGGTGACCCGCGATCTTATCTGGGTCCGTTTCACCTTGGCTCATCCCCAGGCCGAGGACGGTGGTGCCGCTGCCGCTGCTGCCCACCGTGTCTCCGCTCAGACGGCGACCCCTGACCCCCGGCCACTCGAGGGCCGAGCCGCTGCCGGCGCTGCCCACCACCTCTTCCAGAGCGCTCCGGTGTCTCCTGAGCAGACTGTTGGTCTGGACCTCGCAGATCTCATCCAGGGAGGAGGTGAAGAGGAGACCTGCCACGTGTCCTGAGAGGGGGGGAGCGTGTTAGAGAATTGTTTTTGTTAAATGACACAATCGGACCGCGCTGAGAGTTCTGACTTGAAGTTTCATGGGTCAATCGGTTTAAATAGATGGAGCTTGTTTCCTTTTTGAAACTCTTTCATCTTGTTTGAAGGAGTACATTTAAAAAATGTCTGTTTGGCCTGTATCTCACCACTATCTCTCTATCGGTTATTCTCATAACTTTAAGACTTTATTCCAATGGACTTACAAAAAAATTCTTGTAATTTTTCACTTTAATCCCCCAAATCCCGGATGTTTTCCCCTTCAAGTGGCCATAACACTCTCAAAAAGCAAAATATACTTGTTTAATCCAATCTGAAAAGGCCTTTTATATGTTAAATATCTCAAAACAGTTCAAGGACCCTTGTCCAACCTGAACCAGCTTCTCCTCCCCCACTGGAGGAGCCATTAACTCCTATGTCCTCGTGTACCTGTGCTCACGGAGCTCTTGGGTTTACAGGACGAGTCGTCAAAGGCACAGCTGCTGCGCACGATGCCCCGCGGCCTGAAGGAGGAGAGGACCTCCACGTCCAGCTGAGGGAGGCAGTCTTTACTTCCTTTGGCGCTCTCCGTCTCAGACACTACAAACACAAGAATTACAATTTCAAAAATCGTCCTTGTTGACGATGGGCCCGGCTTTGAACACGATATCGTTCTTTTAAATAATCCTCGCACGGAAAAAAACAAAAACGCTTTGATGTGCGTGAGAAACCAGGAGAGATGAATCGCCTCTGGAGGAGCCGGGAGGATCAAGGCAGAGGAAGGGGGAATCCCGTGATTTAAGTTATGGTTTTACATTGAGAGGGCACAGACGACATAAAGATCAGGTGATATCTGAACTACTGACGGGAGCTGCAGTCGCTCTCCTTCTTCTCGTCCTTGTCGGGGGCAGCGTCCTGGGAGCTGGGGTCTCCTCTCCGGACCTCCTCTTTGGACAGCGAGTTATAACCCAGATCCGACTGGTCTCCTGAGGAACAAGAGAAACAGAGGGAGAAGGAGATTAAACAGAAGAAAGGGGAGAACACAGGCACTGATTGTAAACATGAATATAAACCACAGTGAATGATAAAGAGGAAGGATTCAAGTTCTAGCTTCTCAAAACGGCACCTCGTCCTTAAAGACGGCTGCACACCCGCACTGCTGCATGTGCCAGATGTCCTTTAATTCACCAGTGTCTACAGAACAAAACCCAGAAAAAGATTTTGCTATAAAAATAGAAGAAACTGTGAATCTGTTGTTGCCGGAAGGAGACGTAATTGAGACGTTAAGAGGAAAAGCCGGAGAGAAAAGGCAACTAAAGCTGTGCTGAATCTAAGCCTGGTCCTGAGGCCATGCAGCTCTACAGTTACTGTACGGAAACAAACCACACGTTCACAGCTGCTGAGGAACTCCACTGCTCAGACCTGACTTCAGGGAGAAAGAGAAACCTGCCGTCACTCGGGGCTGACTCTTCCACCTGTCTCTTAAACCTCCCTGGACCTGAGGGCAACCGGCTGTCTGATGATTTGTTTCCCCTCTTTCATCTTTCCCATGAGCCTCCTTGGCCATCGATGCTAAATAAAGCATGAGGGCGGCGTGGCACGGCTGCAGCACAGTGTGGAGCGACTCACATCTGAGGCCAAGGGACGAAACTCATTCTATATACACATCCGGGTCCTTCCCTCCTGCTGTGAGCTGAGGTTCTCTCTCTCTCTCCCTCTCTCTCTCTCTCTCTCTGTGTGCACACCACGCAGCGTCTCCTGCAGAGCTGCCGACTCTGTGATTAAAATTATTTCCGTAATCAGAAAGAATGTGCCTCTGGGCAATTACCCGCCATAATTGACAATGACAAATCTGTCTGTGGTGAATCGTGAGGGGAGAGCGAGAGAGAGACCAAAAGAGAGACGGGCAGCAGAGAAGCACCCGACTGTGATGTGCTGGACGGAGGGATGACGCGGTGAGAGACAGACAGAGGAGGAGAGAGAGAGAGAGATCAGACAGAGAGAGAGAGATCAGAGAGAGAGAGAGAGAGAGAGAGAGAGAGAGAGAGAGAGAGAGAGAGAGAGAAACAGTGAACGAGTGGTGATGAGAGGGCTCTAGAAAACACTGTGAAGATGAGACAGAGATGCGACCAGAGAGACAGAGACAGACAGAGAGGTTTACCTGGGTGGAGGGTGGCTTCTCTGAGCTCAGAGCCCCCACGGTGGGAGTCGGCCACCGGGGCCCCGGCGCCCACGCTGCCGGCCCCTCGGCCAACTGCATGCAAGGGCAACACAGGCAGGGCCAGAGTGAAGGGCAGGGTTAGGGACAGAGCAGAGCAGAAACCACAGCCGCAAAACCAGGGAGAGACACGGATGAGCGACGGGCAAACGAGAGGAAGGTGGAAAAACAGGCAGCGGAGGGAAGGAGGTGCACGAGGAGGAGGAGGAGGAGGAGGAGGAGGAGGAGGCCAAGTCGATGAGTGGGACAAATGAGGAAGAAGGATAAAGAATAAAAATAAAGATGTCATTGATAGAAAGGAAAAAGATGAACAGTAGAACAGAATGGCTGCCTCTTAATGGCGGAGACAAGCCTTTTGGAGTGTACCTGTGCTAGATCTATCGTCAGTGGGGTCTACTTTGACGGAGCCGGCGGCGTAGGGGCCCTGCTCGGCCGGGTTAGTGTCGGCAGAGCTCTCCAGGCTGCCGTGACTCACAGCGTCCAGGTCGCTGCCATCTGCCCAAAGACAACAGCCGGTTAAAGGAAGCAGAGCTCGACTCCTGCTCCTCAACTCTGCTTGTTACACATTTAAATAAATGTCTTTTCAAATCCTTCAGGTGATGGTGAGTACGAGACGAGGACCGTCTCACAGAGGACACAGTGTCTTAAAGGGGTCTGACTTCCATTACCTCCAGTGGGAAGGTTATGATTTTGTCTGTGCAACAAATTAATTTCACGAGACTCAGAGAAGAACCCGTTCTCTTTGGGTCTGGATCCAGATTTTCTTCTCAGTTTCCTTAACGTTGCTTTTTTTAAAACATTTTCCTTGATTCTTCAGAGAAAATTGTGGATCTTAATGAAAATTATAATCAGGAATCTTTAAGGGACTGATATTTATGTGTTTGTGCAATTTGGTGCAGATCCAAATAAAAATACAGCCGAACCAGAATGATAACATGAAAAATTACTGTTGAAGGATAATAATAATAAATAAATAATAAGTTTATACAGAGAGCACTTAACAACACAAAGTATGAAGCATTGCAAAACAAGTAAAAAATACAGAAGGACGTTTATAAATTAATGGTAAATATAATAGAAATTATTTGAAAAATTGGAAATTGTAAATATTTAAGAATTAATTCAAACTAATGCCAAATATATCTGTGGCTTGTGTCTCCTAGTTGTATGTGGAAAATATAACTGAATGTGTTAAACAGGAAGCTGTGTCTCTTTCAAACTAAATCACAGCTGACGAGGAGGGTTGAACACTGGTTACCAGCGAGGATCTTAAATAATAAACTGGGATCAGCAGGACGGGGATCAACATGCAGCGGGTGTGCAGGGGTTCACCGGCATGCAGGGGAGTTAATTCACACACGTTGAGATACTTGTGTGTTTACAGTTACTGTCTTAAAGCAACACTATGAAACTTTTATAACGAGCAGCTTCATTAAAATGTGTCTGATGGTTCGGTGACTGTGAACGTGGAGAAAGTTTCCTCCTTCGCTCCCTGAACGTCTCTGTAACTCTGGTGAGTGGGTTCATCTCCTGTGAGAGGAACTGACTGAGAGTCACAGCTTCAACTGATCCACAATCAGCTCCAGCTGAAGAGTGAAGCTGAACTGAGTTTAGCTCCAATATTCAGCAGGAAACTTTGAGAATATGAAGAATTCTAAACAAGTTTTGTGGGTTTGTTACAGCTGCAGCTATTCAGGTTCAGGAAGCAGAGGATCATGGGTAATAACAACTTGTTATCCAAGAACTAACTAACAACTTAACAAGTTACATAGTGTTGCTGTGAGACTTTACACACTTCACTGTTTAGAGGGGTAAATTTGGGTCGTTTCACACGTTTTATTGCCTCTTAACGACCCAGTAACGACTGCTGAGTCAGCGTTTTATTATCATACGCAGAGCTCTGTTTGCAAATGCGTGGGATATGAACAGCTGCTTTCCAAATGTGCACGTGGTTCTGTTGAATTCCCCTTGTATAGTTTACAAACTCCCTATCTATGTGCATGCTGCAGTAGAGTCAGAGGAGGTTTCTCTTCTTGACTGAGATCAGAGGGTGAACTAACCTTCCTCCTCTCAGACATGCAGAGTGTTGCTCTCTAATCCCAGTTACCTGACAGAGGGCTCTGGGTGACGGGGCCCTGCCGGCGTAGAGCCTGTTTGAACTGTGCCACGCCGAGGACCACGTTTCTCAGCTTCATCCACAGGAAGTAGCCTCCTCTGGTGCTGGAGGGCCACGTGCTCTCCAACACCGCCTGGACACCGGGAGGGAAGACACGGTAAAGGAGTTAGAATGACCTCCCTGTCCCCCCCCCTCTTCAACCAGTGCAGTTCTGGTATATGTACATTTATTTTCCAGGTGACCTTTAACCTTTGACACTCGGAAATCTAAATCTAAATCAATCTCTGAGTCCAAGGGACAACTGGTCAAAAGGTGAAGGAATTCCAAAAAGCAGCCTTGAGGTTGTGTTCAAGAGATCAAAGAGGCCGCCCATGACCTTTGACCTTTGACCACCCAGATCGAATCTGTTAATCCGTGAGTCTCGGTGAACATCTGCGCCAAATCTGAGTGGATTCTCTTGAAGTGTTCCTGAGATATGTTGTTCACAATGCAAACAAGTGTCCAACTTTTGTTATTATAATTTGACCCAATCTCTGTTTCATAATAGCGTGTTGAATGGATTTTTCATCAGAGCCGTTAACCCGCTGTGCAGATCCACGCTCCCTCTCGGCAGCGGAGGCGGAACAGAACAGTCACCGCAGCTGTTTGTGGCCAAGTCACGTTCGACAGTCTGCTCCGAAAATACACTTCACCCCCCCCCCCCCCCAGCTGAGAGCAGCTCACCGGTAATCCTCTGAAAAGCACCGGGTTCATTTCACCGGCTGCCGCTGAGTGGAGGCTGGAAGGATCCAGACCAGGTGAGAACCCTGGAACCGCTGTCAGTGACTCTGTTAATGTGACTGACACACAGTGGTCTGTGCCTCAGACTCACTGACACTTAACGAGCCCTCGTTAGACTCCACGTTCAAAAGGTGAGAGCTCTTAGATGGACTTCTGTCAACCTACAACTATCTCTTCCTACAAACAATGAAACTGCTTTTCAGAATAAAAGCAATACATACAATAGCTGGTGACCTCGTTATATTTAAAAGGCAAAGGATTCTGGGGACGGCACCTGCCCAAGTGAAGAAAGTTGAAGTATAAAGCTTCATTTAAACACATCACTGTCCTCATAATGTCCTGCTGCTGCAGTTCCTCTTTTCAGCCCCTGTCTGACACACAAGGAAGTTCTTGCTCCTACACAATGTCAGGAGGAACTTTCTGTTCAGTTTAGTTTCAGGTTTGTTTTATTGAGCTGCAGATCACTTTTAATTTCTTTAATTTTAGTTTCTTCCTGTGAAACAAGTGGTTGGTCTCATTTTAATTGTAACCAACCGATATCTGAATTTAACCTTCGCGTTCGTGTTGATCCAAGTCTTCAGCCTGAAAGATGAAACAACAACCCCCCCGAGGCGTCACATAGGAGTAACCTTTACCGGGGCCTTGTCGTCTGCTCCCTCATCATCTTATTTGGTTTGATTCTCCCTGTGTCTCCACATCTGGGACGGTGTGAGCTGATAACACAGTCTCGATTCATCCCGACAGCCGAGTGTGATCATCACGTGACGCCACGCGACCTTGGGGACGGGAAACTGCAAATGTCACCAATGTTTCTCTCGCCCTGAAAGCCGAGCGTCTGCAGAGCGATCAGCGTGATGAAGAGTCTCCGCCTCCCGGCTGTCGCCAGGAGAGGAATGGAAGCAGGAAGCAGTTATTTATGAGACTGGTGAGTATCGTGGCTAAGCCTCCAGGTCTGCAAACATTCAGATGTTTGATCTATCATATCAATTATTTACAAATCAATGGTGCTGCTTCACATTTTAAGATAATGCATTAAAACCCTAATTAATGCGATCAATACCATCACTTTAATACTCAGAATAGTAAAGCAACTCGTGATAATGGTATTTACTTATTCATATTAAGCTTTTATCTATTTATTTGATCACATGTGGATCTGACTACGTTTCCATACTTTTACTTTCTGTTGAGTTTAGGAGATTTCCTCGTCCCTCTAACCTGAGCATAGGAACAGTTTGATTTGTACAACAGACAGTTCTCCAGACTTTATTGTTCTATATTGCTTCTCAGAGATTTGTTAAGACTTTTCGAAGCCGTGGGTGCGTTCACGTGTTTGTGAAACTCGCAGCAGAATCAGCTGAATATCCGTGGTAAACCCAGATCACGACCACGTCTCCCGGGCTGACGGCGCACTGTGACACTCTGGAGTCCCACAGCTGATAGATTCCAGAAGTGTCAGCTATAGCAGAGGCTGGTTGTCGGCCAGTTGCATCTGTTACCCACACTGACTGTAAATACAGGATCTCTGTTTGGAAAAGAGACTCAGGGTCGATGCTGTTCATTCGCCAAATGACCAGATGTCTCTGGCCTGATGCTAACGTCCGTCCTGAGAGATCCAATCACAAGTGGACGTCTCTTGGGTGAGCCTGTGTTCACATCTGGTGTTAAAATACGTCCTGCATGTGTCTCCTGTGACCACATCTGACTTCTCTGTTGTGTATTCAAATAAACACGCACGTCATTTGTGTTGTTTAACCACTCAGCGTTCACAGATGTGTCCGATGACGATGGTAACATCGGTGCACGTGCAACAAAAAAAATACTTTTCTTAATATCTCAGCCAAGGATGTTGTGTTTTCACCCCTGCTCTTTTTTTTAACGGCAATGGAATGGTGTCTCTGATGCTACACACATTTGTGCAGATTTACCACACACGTAATCACAACAGGCGTGTGTACCTTGTTGTAGTATCCGTATGTGATGGCGTTGGGGTGGATTCCAGCCTTCTTCATCTCAAAGAGGACCCTGACTGCCAGGACGGGCTGACCGTACTGTCCACAGAGCTGCATCAGAACCCGGTAACACACCTGGAGTCGTACATTTAATTCACATTTAATTTTTTTTTTAAACCGGAAAGTGCAAAACGTTCACAACGTGTGATAAAAAGCTGAACTGACCTCGTCCGGCGGCTGCAGCTTCTTGGCCTGCATCTTCCTGAGCACGTCGTAGGCGGTGCGCAGGGCCCTCACCTTGGAGTGGCAGACCTTCACGTAGGCCGGCAGACAGATGAACCACAGGCCGTAGCAGTGACGGAGCAGACACTTGGACCACTGCTGAGGAATGGAGGAGTACTTCTTTGCAATCTTCTGGGACAATTTGATCTCCTGCGGGTGTGAAGAGGGGAGAAGGAAAGTTTTGCGCAGATAAGTGTGAGTGTGACTGTCGATATCAAAGCTGCTTGAGTCGCTGTCTCCGTAACTCTAGAGAGAAATCTCCTCGTCTCAACATCTCCTATCACTCTATTATTAAAACCACTGCATCAGTAACACAACTTGATTTTCCTCCACTATATTCTGAATATGTGGATATCAGTTCCTCTGGATCCTGAGTTTAAGTAGCAGTTGATGGTTTCGGTTTTAATTCCTGTGAGTTTGATTTTGCTTTGCTCCGATTCGAGTGCTTAGACAAACAGTTCAGGAATCGAACGTGTGACAGCGGTGAGCTACTGCGGTGCTGACCTGCTTGGTGCGTCTAAACATGGGGGCAGGGCTGGTGGGGCAGCTGTGTCTGGCAGCGAGGCGGGAGGAGGGCGTCCGCAGGCCCTCCATCGGGTCAAACAGGTCAAGACTCAACACTGGGAAACCATCGTACCTGATGAAGAACACACAAACACAGACACACACAGACACACACAGACACACACAGACACACACATTAGTGAAAGCAGTCTCTCAGCCTACAAGAGGAAGAGGAATCCACCAGCGTCTGCAGATAAAAAGTCATTTTCCAGTAACATCTGAAGTAAAATAATTCCTTCCAAGGTCACAGTGATCATTAATATGGTTTTTCACTGTAATCTTATTCAAAGAGAGACAATCAAAATTCTGGAACGCTGCAGGTCATCATGGATTATTAGGGCAGCTTAATTTAGGTGGTTCTGAAAGAGCATAAATTATAAAGAGCTAAACTCGACTGTGGAATGTGGATACCACAGAGTCAGACCCACACAGACCAGCAGTCAAGTTCTTTACTCGCAGTGAGGGAGCTGGACTCCTGCTGATCCTCATCATCGGCTGCTCCGACTGCGATTTCACCGAATTTCAACTCAATTTATTATTTAGATTCTGTAATCCCCCCCCCCCCCCCCCCCCCGCTGTTAAGTGTCAGTTCTGTTTACGGCTCAGAAGAACAGGAAGTGGCCTCTTTCACATATAAAACAGTTTTTAAACATGTTTGTGAAGTAGCAGCCTGTTCAGATGTTGAATCATTGACTTATTAGCACATGATTCAATCCAACACAACACCTTCTGTTCCGGTGCCAAGTCGTGGTTTAATAATAATTATAAACGTTTTATGTATTCCATATTTACCTGTAGCAGAGCGGGTGCTCCTCCCCCTCGGGCAGGGGGGGCAGCTCTGGAGGTGTGATGAACACCGTGTGCTCACTGCGCTGGGATTCATCGAACTCCATCAGCCTGGACTCCTCCGGCTTCTCACCGTCCACCTGCAGAGCAAATGCACACAATTAAACACACACACACAACCACACAACAGAGATGTGTGGGTGGTGGTGCACAGCAGAGAGAAACGGGGAGTCTACTTCACTGGACGTTGAATCCTGAATTTATGCCTAGTAATAGATGTTTCAGTGTTCGGCCTGACACCTTTTAAATAAACACTTTCTCTGAAACGTAAATTGGAAGCAGCTTCGTGTCCGTCACCCGGAGAGAAGGGTTCCTACAGAATGTGTCTGGCAGAGCCGAGGGAGGACGACAGCAGGTGACCTAGATTCCCTTTCTCTTTACTCTCTCTTGTTTTTTTAAATCAACAATTCAGTTCTCCATCTTCCCTCATAATCTCCTACAGTGAAGTATTATCTTTAATGTCAAAAATCTATTCACACTAATCAAAACTTTAAAAATAGAATAAACAGAGTCCGACCAAAACCAGGATTGAATCATGTTAAAGAACTTTTACAGGGAAGCCACATGAAGATATTTTGGGTATTTGGATCCACACAAACATATGGATCTAGTGAATTTAAATGTGGTTGCATAAGGGCACTGTTGAGCATTAGCGGAGGTATGTGCTCTACGGAGAGCCGTTCTAGTTTTACATTCAGTTTCCCCCCTTTACAGTTTGCTTTTTACAGCTGTTAATTGATTCAATTACATTTTCATTTGTGTGATTAGTTTCTGTTCGGTGTTGTTCCTCCGCTGGATCTAATTAAATTTGTTGCTGTGAAGAACTACTTTCCCTCGGGGATCAATACATGCTAACCTTATCTTTCTCTGTATGACTGCTGAGTGCGTTAGTGTGCAGCACAATGTCTTTGTGTACTTTCTCTCCGAGCAAATAATGAGATCCAGCCACAGATCACAAAGACTGTAAGGCTGAAACATAGAAAGGACGAGAAGACCCGGGGCCCCACTGCAGGTCTGGGGCCACAGGAAGTAGAAGCTGTGGACGTTGGCCTCAGAATTCCCTTCCACTATGTCTCCATTACAGCCAGAACACACACATACACACAAACACACACACAAGTGATCCAAGGACGGCCAAGTCTATTTCAGAGTCTGTTACAAATGTCACCTGTAAAAACCAGTGACCCTCAGACGTGACTGGGGAAGCGAGAGGCTCTGTGGACTTTAAGACTGCAAACACACGAGATGTAACCTTCAGCAAACACATGTGATGGAGTAACACTGTGAGCCGGGGGGGGGGGGGACCGCTGCCGGTGGAGCAGAGACGACACACACACTGTCACACTGAAGGATATGAGCCCAGAGGATGTTTCTAAAAAACTCTTCATGCTCCGTTAGCGCCTCAGAAATCCCTGAAGCATTGAAAGCCCTGACTCACGAGCACTCGTGAAAAAGTATACAGCACAGGAAGAACTGCAGTCGAAGCAAATTCAAATATCCCCCCCAACAAAATGGAAAACTATCATCTTCTAGGATAGTCACAGTATTTAATTTAAATGTGTTCCTTATAAATCAGAGTCTGATGAGTGAGCGGGGAATTGAACACGACAGTTCAGGCTAAAGCCGCCGGCTGGAGGCAAACTGCTTCCTTCAGAGTCAAGAGCTGCACACACACTACTGTTTCATTTGAATAGGACCTTTTCAAACTAAAACGATCTCTGAACACAGGAGGGTTTTGGATCTGTATTCGGTTTTAAACTATGTCCAAAAGAACATGCCTCAGAACACACAACTAGCGGCCACTCATGTAAACTGAGCATGTGCGTGCAGGTGTAAAGAGATTGGTTGATTGTCTCATTTCCTACTTAACAGTTGTATCACTGTAAAACAAAGTAGCACTTGAAATTATCTATGGTGTGTTGAAACCTGACGAATCAGGGAAGGCCAAGTCGTGACCAAAAAGACCCAATCAGAAAGCTGCTGTGAGCGAAGTTGTTTCCAAACATCTCTGCCTCTGCCCTTTGAACCTCAAACAGGACTTCTCTGTTTCAGCAGCTCTGAAGTCAGCCTCATCTATAATAGAATCAATGTGTTTTCAAATGGAAATGAACTAGTATGGATGAAGCCTAACAGACACATGTAGCTCCCTCTACATCTTATTTCAATTTCTAATGATGTTGTTGTTTGCTAGCATCATGCACGAGGCACAAATCCCCAATGTGGAGACAAAATGAAGCCAGAATCGACAGAGTAATAACAGACTCACCTTCCCTCCTTTGTCTGCACTCCGCTCTGAGTTGTACAGCTGCTCGCACACATGGAGGCAGGAGAGGAAAGAGACAAGAGACAGAAGAGGAGGAGGTGAAGAAACACAGGAGAGAGTAGAAGCTACTGTGACTGTCGCAGGAGGATGAACAGAAAACAACAGAATCTCTCCAGAAGGGTTTTTTTCAGAAGCTAAATTCCACTGCATCAGAAAGAAACTCTAAAAAACACAATTTAGGAATAACGAGCTCACCTTGTCCACGCAGTCGTCGAAGAACGCCAGGCTGGCGTCTTTGTCGCTGACGAACGAACACTCCTCGATGAAGCGGATGAACATCTGGGTCTTGGTCATCAGCGAGTAGAACTTCTGGTGAGAGCGGTCGCGGCTTTTCAAGAAGCCTGAGGACACAAATGTTTAAACATCAGCTTCTAAATAAATATATGACCAAACATTTATTTAAGATATTTGAACTGCTGTAAAATGATTGACAGGAGTGATTCACAGACTCCTTTCTGAAGGTGTGGTGAAACAATCCATTATCCCACTAAAGGCTCCATGTACAACGTATACAACCTCCATTTGTCTGGTGCTGGATGATGCAGCCAAACACACTGTTATTAGTATAATGGCCTTTTGGGGATGAATAGCTTCCTTGATGGAAGCTGAAAGCAGTTTAACTGACTAATAAGCCGCGGCTGCTGCTGCGGGACTGGAAGCAGGATGGATGGACACTGGCTCACGGCACAGAGGTGGAAGCCAAACACTGAGAAGCACTTCCTGCAGCTGATGAATATTTCACTCCTAAGCAGAGAGTGTATATAAAGATGGACGACGTGTCTGCTCTTCCCATCTCTTTACAGAAATAGAGCTAAGACATCCCAGATACAAACGCTACCATCTGTCTCAGCTGTCCGTCATCACGTCTCACCTCATTTTCATAGCATTTAATTAAGAGTTAAACTGTTTGTTTGTTTGTTTGTGTAGCTCCCAGCCAAACTGGGATCAGGCGGCGCTAACCACTGCACCACCGCGCCGCCTGCTTCACGTATACTTTGACTTCTGGGGCTCATATCCCCTGCACTAACATGGAGGAGGCGAGGGATGTGATCTGTGATGCAACCAGCTCCGTGGGGAGTCGATCGAAACACTTCACTATTTTTATTTACAGTGTATGATCCGGACACTGATCTGCAGCCCGGACCATTGAGTCGGACCATACCTGCTCTCAGCTCTTTATCTTATTCAGAGACCGGACTCCAGACTCGGCCGGACTCTCCCTGCATTTAATGAAGTTAAGCTGACGGACTGAAAGCTCTATAATTAGATAACGGAGGACACTTCTATTTTGGGAGGCAGCAAAACGGCAACACGTTCTATATTTTATGCTGCTGTAGATCTGACATCCACCTGACGTAGAGGCTTTTACGTCTCTCCTCAGCCGGGAGGTTGTGTAACGTCCTGTTTGCTGTATCGTGTAACTCACTCCGGACACGACCTTGGCTGCAGCCGTCCTCGAGCGGCGCGGCCACGATTTTACGTGACGTGAACGCGCCCCGGACGCAGAGGCCGGACTCGAGCCTCCGGAGGCTTCATGGTCGCTGCGCTGCAAACTGACAAAACAGCCTTGAACCCCCGACCCCGGCAAACGCTGCGTAAACAGTTCCTGTGTGTTTACTCCGAGGTGAGGACGGACACTTGTGAAAGCTCATGTTTTAAACAGCAGCATCTGTTCTCGAGTCTGACCAGCTGGAGAGAGGAAGGTGCCACCGATGACACAGCATTCGTTTATATATTCATGGACTCATTAGCTCTAATAATCCACTGTACCTGTACAGCCGGGACTCGAAGGGGCTTCACCGCCTCGACCGGACACCGGATAACGACCAATCAGAGGAGCAGACTAAACTTTTGGGGGATTACATCAGTTCCCTGCTCGTTGATCAGGTCTTCAAACCAACACACTGGATCTAAAATACTCAGGATGTGATTGATCTGCTCCACACAAACAGCTTAACCTCACAAATCAATCCCTCAGATCAGACCTCAGATTATTTAAATAGACAAAAGAAACAGCTCTGGGTCCCGAGAACCTTGAAAGAGACTGTGACTGATCTGAGAAACTGACTGAGGATAAAAACTAAATATAGCATTTTTCAAAGAGCTTCAGCAATAAAAACCATCTGAATCAGTTCAAACAGGTTTTCTCCAAAAGATAAATCAGATTGAAGAGGTTTGGATATGAAAGGGAACTCTTCAACAGATGTTCAACCTGCTTTGTTCCGAGAGATCCTCGATCTGTTGTTGTTTAGGGTTAAACATGAACTTCCACATTTTTTGGAGTGCCGTCGGGTCCAGACAGAGGTGGAGGCGAAATCTAAACTTTCTGGTTCGAAATACACTTGTTAAAAAAGCAACTACAAGACAAAGATCTGATCCATGAGGAGTCGCTGTGTTTCCAGCTTCCAGCTTCAGTTTGTGAAAAATAACACAAACTTTTACATTCACAGAAAAACACTATATAACACACTCGCGGAGAGAAACACTAAAAAAAACATCATATCTCTTCTTTAGGTGAAGACTCATTATCTGTTCGTCTCAGGGCATCTGTCAAATCGTGCCAAAGTGATACGATTATATTCAGTTTGAACGATGATACACAAACGTTTCCCTGAGCTTCTGAAGCCAAATGAGTGAATTCCTCAACCACCACAGCATAAAACTCAAATCCGGCCCGGAACAGATCAGCTCCATCGGTCTCAGGAGCGTGTGGTGGAGCAGCTGGCACCACACATGTCAGATTACTGGTTTTAAAACAGCAAAGCTTCAACCATCTGCAATCAATAAACACTTCGCTGGGAGCCATCGTGCAGATTATTTGTTTCAGAGAGAAGAGAAATTGGCTCCCGACACTGCAGTGGATAGATGGCTGGTGTGAGGAGGCTGCGGAGGAAACAGGACAGATGGGTTCATCCGTCCTGTTTCCTCTGAGTCTCCAGAATTCTGCACAGGGGAAGAGGTTTATACTTCTGAATACCTTGTAGGTCGAAGAGCGAGCTGGCGTCTGTGGCTTTCTCAGACGGCGCCTGGGTGATGGGTCGTAAGAAGGACCGGTAGCCCTTCAAGATGGCTGCCATGAAGCGCAGGAAGGCTTCCTGGATCTCCAGCTCCAGCGTGTGGAGGCTCTTCCCACAGCTCAGCTCCGAGGAGTCGCTCATGCTCAGCTCCAGCAGCCCGTCGGGTCGCTGCTGACCTGAAATCAGAGAGAAAACTCATTCAGCGTTTACTCAGTGCATATTAGCATCAACATAATCGTTCAATCGTCCCTTCAAACTGAGGTCGGTGCTGAAACTGTGCCATCGTTTGAATTTTGATGAAGTCATTACGATTGAAGTGTTTTAGTGTGATGAGTGGATCCGTGACTGTGTCGACTCACTCTCTGAACTGAAACACAACCGAACGCTGGATATCACCCACCCAGTTCTTCATGTTTTAAAGGTTTCCTGCTGAATATTGGAGATAAACTCTGGTTTTTTAATATCTTCTGAGTCTTTTTAACTGATCTCAGTTCTGCTTCACTCTTCAACTTGCTGGAAGCTGTGACTCTCGGTCAGTTCTTCTCACAGGAGATGAAACCCACTCACCAGAGTTACACAGAACAGATGAAATAAGTCATCAAGCTCATTTGGAAGCTGGTGTTTTAAGGTGAAACATTACATAGTGTTGCTTTAAGTCTTGTTTGGTGAACGAGGATCAGGATTTACGTCATCAGACTTAATAAACTGGAGTTTCTGCAGGTCTACGTGGTTTAAATTTCTCAGATTAAACCTCCGGCTGACGTATCAATATTCAGCACTAGATTTTCACCTTCACTGAATCAGTAAATTGATTTATTCAATTTCTACCGCTCGTCAAGCAGCAGGTTTTGTGAGTGAGCTCGGAGAGTGAGCTCAGCGAGCAGCAGGGAAAGTTGACAATAACACAATGAGCCCGGAGCTGGAGGCAGACGGATAATTGGGATATAAAGCTACGATGGGATTATTGCTGGTGTTCAGCTTCTTCTGATTGGATTGAATCCAGGACAAATTGGAAAGACAACAGAATCCCAAACTAATGATGATGAATGAAGAAGAACTCTGAGGACCTTAATAAGCCTCACGTTCTCTTTTATTGATTACACAATGTGATTATGAAGTCAAAGAAGTCTTATACCCTGAACATGAACATTATTGTGTTAATACATGTTTTTAAATGGCGACTGACTCCTTCCTCATCTGTACACAAACCTGCAGACGACCACAACATGAAAAGTTGGCTCTCAGGTTTCCTACAGCATAAAGTAGAGCACGACTTCTGTGTGTGTGTGTGTGTGTGTGTGTGTGTGTGTGTGTGTGTGTGTGTGTGTGTGTGTGTGTGTGTGTGTGTGTGTGTGTGTGTGTGGTCAAATGGATCCATTGCATCTCATCTGTGGGTTGAAGCTACTTGCAGTACGAGTCTGAGACGCTTTGATCAGTAAATGTGTGTTTTTACAGTGTAGAGATTAGTGTGTTCACGCATTTGTCACATTTCACCACCGATCAGTTCTGAAGACAAAAGCCGGATGATCATAGCTGCTCGTGGTTTTTCTGGCCAGGGTGAAAGAACGAGGCTTTGACTCGATGTTTAGAAATCCTTTCTTCAACTGAACACAGAATAAGAAGAAAACCACAAATTTGCAACGTTTCCTGAAATATTTTTTTTATTTACCAGACACGCAGGAGTGACCATGAAATGAAAACAACAAAAATCAAACCACCGGCACATTTGTGTGAAAACGTATTCCAGCAGGTCATTTGTCAGCCCAGTACTCACCGTCGAGCAGCTGCTGGTAGAGATTGCTCAGCACATTCATCAGGTTTTTACAGGCTTTCTTTGGCAGGATCTTCCATGTGAGCGCTCGCTTATCTTCATTGCTGAAAGAAGCAGAGGCAGACACTGAGCTGCTGGGAGGCTGAGAGGCCTAAACCAACACGGACAGTGGTCGGGCTCAGACCACCCTAACGCTGTCTGGCTGCTAATGAGGCCAAAGACTGATGTGAACCATCGCTGGCCTCACCTGACATACCAGAAAAGTACATGAGCTTCAAATTAAAACAAGTCTGACACTGTGAAAATAAGAATTTCCACCAGGCTCCAGGAAATTGGCGTGACCTCTAAACTTAGAACTCGGGAACAGGCACGAATGTGGTCTGGAAAAAAATATGTGAAAGGAAACAATGTTGATCTTAAAGCTGGAAGTGCTGAACGTTATATGTGCGGCTCGCTGCCCTAAAGTTCAACCCCTTAAAACAGCAAGTTCAGTCTTCATCATGGAGATGGATAATGTTTTCAAAATAACTTAATGTCATAGAGCTCACGCCTCACACGAGTAGTTTCTCTAGATAACGACAGCGATGGGAGGTTTTGTGTGATGCTCACTGGAAGATGGTGTTTGTGTCCAGGTCCACGCAGCTCACATCTGGCGGGGGGTCATAGAGATCGAAGTAGCGAGAGTCCACTCCCACGATGAAAGGACAGGGGGCGCTCAGCACGTCGGCCAGCGCCAGGGGGCACAGGGGGATGTAGGGACAGGGCCAGTGGAACGGGAAGATCATCTGAGGAGCAGGAGAGAGGGAGAGCGTGAGGCCTTCACCGACCTGAGAAGTTACCTGCTGCTGATTTATTTGTATTGCTGCAAAGAGGTAAACACTTAAACAGAATTCTAAAGACAGACAACATCTGTTTATTTTACACAACTTAAATATGAAATCCATGAAAGAAATCTACACAATTCTGTCCAGTCTGGTAATAACCAGTAATCAGAAAAACCACACCCACAAGATGAATTACCAAACAAACAAAATCACTAAAAAAATTCATAGGATCATTCTACAACAAAAACTCACATTATTATCACTATCAGAAATGAATAACTTCACTATTGGCTAATATTAAATGTAAAAGAAAGACATTGACAAAAGCAAAGGACAAGGCAGCACAGCAACACGGTGGAGGTGAGACCAGCTCCTGGTTTAAAGCAGTAACTTACAGACACCAGTGCTTCGGTGACACTGGTCAGCACGGCCGGTCGGAGCGAGTGCACCAGGATCTTGTGTTCGGTGACGGCGAACACCAGCAGGGTGATGGCGTTCTCTGGTCCCAGGTTTTGGAGCAGCGTGGAAAATCTGCCGCCGCTGCAAATTGTTTTTTTTAGATAAAAGTACAAAATTTAAGTATTGTCTTCTAGAAACAACTGAAACAGGCTTCACAACACCAGCAAGCTCATGGCTGTGTGAATGTTAGATTCATATTCTTGGGTATGAATACAGTTTGATAATATTTAAACAATAGAAATGCAGTATCAAAGACAAATCTACTGCTAAATTAAAAAAACAAGTCTTAAAAATCTCCAGAAACCTATAGAGAAATATTGCAAATGAAATATGTTTGTTGAGCACGTGCACTGCATCCATGTGTCATGTGAGGCAGATCAGTGGCTGATGCGTGTGAACTCTCACCTGAGCGGTAAAGGAGAAGATACCGGCTGGCTCAGCATCAGGCTGTCATGAGGGGAAAGCTGTGGAAAAGCTGGAAAGTGAGATAAAAACCAACCAGGCAAGAAAAATACACCTACACTGAATAATTCAAATATTCAACAGTAGCGGAGGATCTAAATTTTGCCTCGCCTGCAGCCCTCAGGCATCACAAGGCAGACGATGACACTTTATCTGTGCACTATTTTGACAAAGACAAACAACAAATACCTTGTGAGTCAAACTTACCTGCACTAGGATGCGAGGCCTCTGGGAGGAGGGGAAGGGAACTTTGTGCATGAAATGCGAGATGTGCCTGAGAGGGAGAAGAACAGGGAGGAGGTGAGGCCAGAAATAACTTCAGTGGGCGACCAAGTCGTCCATCAGCTCGCCCCTCGCAGAGCGGCACGAGTTACGAGCAGCAGTGAAACACAGGAGGCATGAATCTTCTGAAACACATCACCTGACCAGGATAACGTCAAGTGAATATCCTGGTTTTCACAACAAAAACAGCTGTGGGTCACTGATCTGTTATTTATGGACCTATTATTTAATATTTACTTTTTGTTTGGTTTCCCCAAATGTAGAGAAAACCGAAAAAGTTAATAATGTATTGTTACATTTTGAGTTTTGCCATCTGCCCCGCCCCCCCTAACCTTAACCCATATAGTATACTCCTATATGCCAGAATGTTATATTTCTGTCAACTTTACATACTATAGACTGATTTATGCTCCACGTAGGATACGAACATGTAAACAGATTGAGTGTTGTGTCCGTTTTTTGCGTTAATTTTGTCCATATGTGAGCATTTCGTCTGAAAGATGACAGATACGGACCAAACAGAGCAGTACTACTGGAAATCGCGGGGGGGGGGCAGCATAGCCAAGTAGTTCAAGCGAAATGAAGACAGGATACGAGGAAGAAATGTCAACATTGGTGGAGGAGAGACTTTACGAGTTGGTAAGAAACTACAAGCAACTTCATGTGGTTACTTCACAGCTTCCTCCACCGTCGACACGTTTTCTGCTGTCAGAGACTCTAGACTCTTCATTGCCCTCTAGTGGATATGGATATATGGCTAAACAAACACGGCAGCGTGAAGGACGCATGCCAGTATATGTTGGCAGTGACGGTTACATCGTTTGAGACGGACGCACAAACAGAATATGTTTGATGTGTTTGAACCTGAGGGATGACTCACTTCTCGATGGGCAGGGCATGAGGGCCGGAGATGGAGTAGCGGTACAGGAATGTGAGGAACTTGCGAAAAGCGTCGAAGAAGGGCCAGTGAGAGAGCAGGCAGATGCACTTGTTGGTGTGCACCAGGCGGGGGTCGGTGGTGTGGCCGCTGGTTGAAGCCGCGGGGTTCAGGGAGGCGGAGGAGGGCTCAGGTGGATCCAGGCTCAGGAGGCCGAGCTGGGAGAGCTGCTGATCGGACAGGCACTCCTGTGGGAAGGGCTCGTAGAACTGGATGGCAGCACCGTACACCTGGAGCAGGAGACATGTCGGTTACACAACTCGTAAAACACCACACTGCAATGCTCTGTTGTCGTGTTTCTGATGTGACACATGCTTTTAAAAAGGTCAAACTGGCGAAGCATCTCTGTCGACCTGGGGGAGAAAGGTTCAGGTCAAAGGTCACATCAGGTCTGTTTGAATGCACCCCCGACTGCATCTGTTTCATCTCAGCGCTGCTAGTAACTGATGACTCTCAGTAGAGCACATCTGCACTTGACAGAGGTTATTAATTTGCCAAATCAATCATTATCAACTTATTCATTTTGACATAATAAAATGTCAAAACATTTAAGCAAAGATCCCAGAGAATTCCTCGAAGCTGAAGTCTTAGAATTCTTGACTAATGACTCAAAACCCAAAGATGTTTAATTTAAAATGATACAACACAACGAAATGAAGGAAATATTTTTGCACCGAGCAGCTGCAAGAGGCAAATGTTCTGTATTTTTAATTGAATTATATAATCAATCATCAAAACAGCTGCCAATGACACCTGGTTGTCTGTTTCACCTTTATTCTACATCGATACCGTGAGTTGCAACCAGCAGCAGTGAGCTGAGCCAGTATCAACATCAGGTCAAATAACCCCCCCCCCCCCCCTGCTTCCTGGAAACGTGAAACTTTGCTGATTCACGATCAAATCACAAATCAAACTTATCAGAAACATGAAAACACATCAATGTGATAAGAACTACTTTAAAAAAAAGATAAATAATAGAAAACATGTATTTCAAGATTACTTTGACTTCCTAATTTGGTCCATGTCCTATCCACTAACTTGGAGGAGGCAGGGTTGTATGACCTTTACTGCAGCCAGCCACCAGGGGGCGAGCCAGGTGATCTGGCTTCACTTTTAGGGGCTGTCATGTCATCCATCTTTATTTAGAGTCTATAGGGCAGCTGTAAGAACAAGATTCTATCCAGAGCCAGTGTTTTTAGGTTTTCTTAAAACTGGGATAATGTTTTATCCAACCCACCGAACTGGGATAGGATGGATAAATGAGGAAATACATGTCAGAGTAGAGCTGGGAAATTAATTATAAATGTGGCGTCTCTCATGTCGGTTAATTCGGTGAATAAACTTTCCCCAATTCACAAACTGACTTCTCCAGAAAAAACATTCAGGTTCTATCTTTTTCTTCTTCAGCCAATAAGCGCCTGCTATAAAAAAAAAAAAAAAAACAAAGCCTGGATGTGGAGATACAAGGTTTTTTCTACACACAAAAGCGACTTGCATGCCTGACCCACTTTCCCTTGTGGCATCCAGAGCTTTGTGGTTTTCCCGTTCCACACTGTGGTCGTGTCAGCTGCACAGACGGCAGTTACAGTCGCTTGATGAGGTCTAACGGTCTCTGCCAGCCTCTTAAAGCTGCTGCTGCTGCTACAGAGGTGTGTGTTTGTGATGTAGCTGCGAGAGACAGACAGAAAGTAGAACAGAGATCCTCCTCCGTCTTACCTTCTCTCCAGAGGCTCCAGTGAGGACGAAGGTGGAGAACACAGGGAGGGAGTATTTGGTGTTTGCCGGCCAACACTCGATCGTGGCGCCCATGGGAAGGCAGAAGAGAGGGACCGACTCCGGCAGCGGGAAGGACTCATAGTCCTCCTCTGGATATCTGCTGAATAAACCTAGAAGGAAATTAAAGAAATAAACAAACCGGCTCAATTAAGGGAGATGCTAAGTGCAGCTTCCCCCCCCTGTGATTACCAATTAACAGCTAATCCAGATTCAGAACTGTCTTTCCTAACGAGCTTAGAATGAAACAAAACAAGTTCGGTTTATCTAAGTCACAACGATTCTGTGCGACTTCATCGACTCAGCGTTTCAACGGCTCGGTAATAAGAAACCAGTGCTCGGTAATGAGGCCTTTAGGTGATTAGTCACTGTCACTGGACACAAACAACAAACAATGAAGTTGAGATTTTATTTTTGCTCCCTCTGGGCAACATCTAACTTTGGCGCGGAGATGATGCAACACAAGCATCACTAGCAGACACACAAACAGCAACAGTTTGTGTTGTTTAAAACACTCTCTGCCAAACAAGTTTCAAACATACAAACGGTCAAACTGCGAATCATCAAACGCTCCTCAGATGTCCTCATCTTGAAACTCCAAGGGTGAAGCAACAAGCAAAGAGGGCAAGTGCCCAGCCCAACCCCCCCCCTTTCAAGATGTTAGCGGTTTGGTTGAAGACCAGAATGTGTTTCACCAGGAGAAACCCCCAAGTTGTGTGTCTGGTCTCCAAACTATGGAGATCCAGCACCAACCACGGAGCTTTTGTTGGCAACTCTCGGCTTAAATGTTTGTGTATGATGTTCCAGCGATGGTGGAGGAGGTTCATGTTATTTAAGTGTAGGTGCAGTGGGAACTTAGTTTGTAACTTTGAAAATAAGATATCATACTTCATGTTCTTCGTTGCTATATTCTAGACCTGTTGAGGAAACAAACAGAAACTGCTGTGTCATGTAGTCAGCAATTCAAGTTATAGCTTTTAGGGGGGGAATATTTTTTCTGTCAGGCCATAACACTCTTGAATAAATAGTATAATCCACAATCTGTATAAACACAAACACACACACACCAATGACTTTGCAACATTCACAAGTATTCAGGTTTCACTCTTGTTGCATATTACATATTTAGTTATACCACATAAACTGCAGCGTGAGTGCATACTGATGTGATTTCAGTCTCATGAGGTTTCTGTGCACTTCAGTTGCTTTCTTCTCCTTTTTCTACAAAATCCAGGGATTCATCCACAAAAAGCAGCTTTACTGGTTCCGTCTCAAACTCCTGCATCCGTCCAGAGACAAAGACAGATGTGACAAAACACATCTGTTTCCAAAACTTTACAGCTTGATGCATGCTGCATGTTTCCTGGGCAGGAATTATTGAAAACAAACAACATTTCTCTGAGCTGACTCATCCAAAGCATTAGAGAGAAACAGATAGAGTCTCTCCATTCACAGTCTGCTGCTTATTCAAGACGTTGACGACAAAAAGCGAATCTGAGCCGATGTGCGATCACACAGTCGACTGTCAACGTGTCTCTGGCACCGAAAAGCCAAAATGGATTTAATGTGAAATAATCCTTCATAGATACGGAAACCATTTAAACCCTTTAAGGAGGAAAAATAAAAAGGCGTGCAGAGGCTTATCTCATTATTCCAAATCTGAGGCATCAACATGCTTCAACAAGCCTGAACATGTGAGCACAGCTTCAGACCCTCCTCTAGAGACGCTGCTGCAACAGGACGGTTCTGACACACAAGGCTTGATGCCATTCACACTCATCTCTTCAAATACATTTTGGATGGAAAGTAATTATAGACACTTGATATCTTGAGTCACCAGGAACAGGAGGAAAACATCAGTATTTGGATCTGTGTGCACCAGGAGTTAAGGGATTTACCTGCTTTGTAGGCGATCATGTTGGTTTTGGCCACAGACTTCTTGTAACACAGGTAAACAGACGAGCCCCACTAACAAACAAGGAGAGCAGAAAGGAGAAAGTTATCGTACAATGGCAATAATTTTAAAACATCCATATTGTTTTACTGTCCTCTGGCACCAAATCCTCACGATCCCAGTCAGTGAACTCTGTGATTATACTGAACCTCTGCAGCGCCAGACTCAATGATCATTTGTGTTGGAGCTCTACCTCTTATAAACAAAAATCATCGGAATACTTCTTAAGTCTCTATTATGAAAATCATTTTGTGTAGCAGTGGCAGCAGGTGTTCTATAGATCCGCGTCTCTCTCACCATGCTGCTGTTGAGGTTCTTCTCCACCTTACAGAAGGTGTGCGGCGGTGACTCCCCCTTGCTCGG
Source organism: Pleuronectes platessa (assembly GCF_947347685.1). Classification (NCBI taxonomy): domain Eukaryota; kingdom Metazoa; phylum Chordata; class Actinopteri; order Pleuronectiformes; family Pleuronectidae; genus Pleuronectes; species Pleuronectes platessa. The sequence goes on from NC_070626.1 coordinate 30,673,348, forward strand.
GACGATGATGCAGATGTCTGTGACGGCCAGGGCGGCGTGCGGCTGACTCTCCGGCGCCCGGCGGTACGTGACGTAGATGCGCTGAGAGGAGTTGCCGCTGATGTTGGCCGGGCGGCCGGAGGGCGTGGTCTGGATGAGGTGGCAGCCCTGCTTCAGTCGCTCCTTCCACTCGAACAACACCCTGGGGAGAGGAGGCAGGAGTCAGCCAGAGATCGAGTCGTTCTCAGTGTGATCACTGTGGAGAACTAATGAACACAATGTGCAGTCGTGATCTCACTGGGCCAATTAGGTGGAGCCCCGGATTTCATTGTAACTTCAGGCATTTATCCCAGTTTTTAACAGAAAAGAGCTGATTCAGCCAAATGTCTGCTTTGAACCTCACGACCTGAAACCCAACATTTCATGAAATGTTGGGTTTTTCCAAAACTCTGCAGCGTCCCTTTCTTTTAAAGGACAACACTTTAAACTTGAGAACATTTTGACCTAAATTCACAATTAGCTTCATGCTCGATCATAGTTTAGATTACTAATTTAACTTCACCAAGGAGGTTCTGTTTAAGTTCTGTGTTGCTGAGCAGGATTACATAAAACTACAGAACTGATTCACACACAACGTGGTGGAAGGATGCGTCAGGAAAGAACCCATCGAACTTTGGTGAGGATCCAGGAATCTTGTTTCACTTCCTCTGCAGCGTTTCAACCAGGATTCATATCATGTACAGTGGGAGCAGGGTTGCAACTGAACGTGCATGAAGCTGCTCAGTGAGAGAGAGCTGCTGCATTTCGTGCCACTTTTCGTGTACGTGCACAACTGCAGCTGAAACTACCACAACTGACTGTGTGCGACGACAACTTTCTGGAAGATAGTGTATGTGAGCACACAGTTATCCAAATGCATCAACGGAGCAAAACACCAACTTAAAGATCTCCTGTGTGGTTATTGAGAAACTTTTTGGGTTCATTATGAAACTGTCTAGATATGTAATGGAAAATGTTCCCTTTGAAATGGCGAGATGGGGAATTAGCCTTAGCGGAGGTTTGTGCTCTCAGAGCCTCCTTCTTGTTTACAACTATAATAGATATTGTCGAGTGTTTCATAACAAAGAACAACAATTAGCTGCCGTTTGATAAATAGCATGGCCTCATGAAATTGAAATCTGATTCACAATAAACCCAGAAAATACTGATTGTTAAAAAATTTGAATAAATTGTTCACAACATATGAGACAATACCTTATTAGTCGCTAGTGCTTAAATAAACCAGATGCTATTTGCTGTGTGGGACAGTGCAGTGAAAACATATTAACCCAGGACAATTAGACACAAGGGGACACTCGCACAAAGCACTTAGAGGACAAGTACTCCGAGGCATAATCGCAGCAGTAATATTAAACACCCCTCTTTGTGCTACGCACTTTTCATCCATTAGGATTTCAAGTGGATCCTCGACAGGCATTTTGTGGCTGAAAAGAGAACAGGGATTTAAAGTGGTCCAATGTGGGATGGCCTGTTTTTCCATTTCGGCGTGGGGGACGATGGTGCTTCGCTCAGGACAGGACCGAACACTGAGAGCACGTCTCTCTCTGCTGCTACAACCAGGCGGGGGGGGGGGGGGGTCCATCCAGACTGAGCAGGGAGGTTGACTTCACGCCTTTGATTGGTCGGTGACAAATCAAAGTGTGTAGAACGTTAAACTGTTTTTTATGTAAATTAGACGTTTCTCTGACTGACTGTAGATTTAAAAACAGGTCATGTTTTTTAAAAATCAACTTCAGGGACTAAGAGCAATGTTGCATTACACAGGTAATGTTGATATCTAATGTGTTCGGCTCCTAAAAGATGTTTCAGCATTAGGTCTAATTACCCTCTACTAATCTCTCCTTAAGACACATTTATATTAGTTTCTCACTTTAATAACTTCTTCAGGACTCGGTGTCTGAACTCACCTTGAGGTTTTTATCTTGGCTCTGATCTTAGTGACTATTTTCATCATCATCTCTAATGAGAAAGTTAAGGTTTCATTTGCAGTTTTTTCAATACGAAGGAAACTAGTGAACAGATTTTTATTGAAACTTGGCGAAAGGATTAAACCATTATGTTTTTGAAGTGGATTCAATCAAGGGGGCGGATTTTTATTATCACTTTCTTTAACATTGTGAGACATTTTTGCGAAATTCTCAACGAACAATAATTCAAGAAGTGTCGTCTGCGTTTGGTGCAGATCCAGACGATGGTCAAGGAAGTATTTAAGAGGAGTGATCTTTCAAAAAAAGGGCTAAAAACCTTCAACAACTAAACAAAGTGGAGCTGAGATGATGAAGATTGAGAATATGTGTCCATGTTATGGTTTTGATCTCAATCTTTGTAAATGCAATATGGTGATAAATGTTTAGGTGGAGGAAAGCTCATCTTTCCTCTTGTGTGCCTTCAATTCTACAAATGTTATCTTGTAAAGAACTTTGTATCTGTGAAAGGTGCAACATATATTCAGTTTACGGTTAATAAAGTTGTATTATGGACGGCTCTGCAATTTGCAATTGAAACGCTGGAGGTGCCAGTGCTGAATTAAACCAACTTGATATCAATATGCCCACAGTTCACAGATAATACTCCTTTCCCATCCTGCAGCAAAAATTCACAATCTTGTTCACAATCCTGGCAATGAGTCAAAATGGACATCATCATTGGCTACACTTGCACACACACACACACACACACACACACACACACACACACATACAGAAACACACACCTCAGCTTCCCATTACTCCTGCCTGACTCTGGGCAGTGCAGCCCCTCAGGACGGTATCAGCACACAAAGCTGCTGATACCGTCCTGAGCAGAGCGCCGGTGTCAGAGCCTGATAACGCTGCACTCTGTCGTGTCAGAGGTCCGTGTTCGCCTCCTTAGCTTTGTCACCACCTGCCTCAGCCGGGCTGGAGTGTGAGAGGACTTAACAAACAGCCGCGAGTTCACACACTTCAGGAGATGCTGCTGAGGACGACACCTGCCACAGCGATTCATGCTTTCCCTCTTTTTGCAGCAAACTCATCCCAGTGACTTGCAGACAGAAACCTGCTGCTGTAGAAACCTGCTGCACGGGAGGAATTGTCACACGGAGCGTAGCACTTCTTAAAGTGTCTGTGTATGTAAACTCGGACTTCATTCATTTTTAATGAGAGTTGAAACGATTTGTAAATCAACTAGTTGGTAAAAGAAATTTGATAATTAAATAAAGTTTCTTTATTTCCTGCCTCTAATTTATGATGAATTTCCTCCGTATCCTCCTCCCATGTGACAGTTAATTGAAAATCTTCTGGTTTTGGACTGTTGATCAGATAGAACTTGTCATTTTCAAGATAACAAAACTGGAAAAACTGGAAAAGAAAGAAAAACAGGCGCATGTTGAGCTCATCCCACCAATCAACCCTGATCAATGGAGATTCAAAGCTTATTTCAGAGTGGATTCCAACAGAGCCTCTGAACCATCTCCTGAAAACCTCAGAAAATCCTCAGCTCTAGGACTTACCCCAGGTCAGTGAGCGGCGGCTTGTCACGACCTCTCCTGTAGCAGATGAAGATCTGCGGCGCCATGAGGCCGCCGTTGTTCAGGTCGGCTGAATGGCCGCCGGGCGTGGTCTCGATGCAGGTGAACCCCGGCGGCACCTCCTCGCCCATGGAGCGGATGACCAGGGCCACGTCGGTAACGGGCGCTTTGGGCTTGGCCGTCTTGTGGCAGACATCGTCAAAGTGGATCTCCTGGTCCAACGGCTTGGACGAGTCCGTCAGACCGGCCACCACGAAGTAGTCGGCTACACGAGGGCCTTTGTCCTCCATCATCTCCCATCCCCGCCAACTGCCTGCACGGATACAGAGGGAGGGAGGGAGGGAGGGAGAGACAGAGAGGGAGACACAGAGAGGGAGAGAGAGAAAGCAAGGGGAGATTAATTTTCATTTTGGTAGCAGGTAGAGACTGTTCTTACGTCCTTGCTGCGGCTGTACAATAAAAATACAGGCATTCATAAATCTTTGTGAGGGGAGTTGTGTGGAAGGGCAAATAAAAAGAGAGGAGGAGGAGGAGGAGGAGGAGGAGGAGGAGGAGAGCCGCTTCGTTCAGGTAGGAAACAGCCATTTACAGTTCAGGCTCACGGTCTCTCACCATATTGACTTTTGTTCACACAACCAGCTGAAGGTTCATTGTCCCGGCTCAAGGACACTGACAGAACACTCGGCTGTGAAGAGGTCGGGACACTGCCGGGGTTTCTAACCTTTCCTCTGCTCCTGAAAAGTGGAACAGTAAACGTCCGGCTGGCTGCACAGACCTGAGCCTGCACTTTAAAAAGAGCAGTGAGCAGTGAGGTGTTTCTTCACACTTGACTTTCTGCCTCGATTACGGTCCCGTATAAAACCTGCTGATTAGAAGCCTCATGACACCACTGAGTCTATTAAGTGCAGTGATAAAAAGCCAAACACTAGTTTTCCTGAGAAGAGCAAGTCCTGACTTTACAACATCGCCCAGAGTTTCTGAGGCAGCACAGGCTGAAAAGTACGATTCACACAATAGAAACACTACGAGATGTCACTTTGATAGAAAAACACATTTCCTGATGCCCTCAGTTCAATCTGCACCAAATCAAAGGCTGCTTTGAGAGGGAGGTCGTCACAAAACTACAGCTCTTAAGCAATCACCACGAAAACAGAGCAGATAGAAGTTACAGCTGTGATTTGTTCAGTCAGGGTGAATCTCCAAACAGCACAAGTGCATTTCTCTTTTTCAGAAACACAACAAACGCCCTCTGAGAAGCAGTGAATCTTAAAAGTTCAATGTTACTTTGATTCAGAGCAGCACTCAGCCACTGACTGTCTGTTATGTGATGTTCACAAAGCCACGTCAGGAGAACAGGGGCATTGGGTCCACTAAAGTCCAGAGACCAAAACCAGTACATGGCTTTTTGGGCCAGAGACCCGACTGAAAAAAAAATCAATGGCGTGAGGAGGAATCCAGAAACAGCTGCTGCTGGAGGCTCGGCCAAACATGTGTTCAATTTGTGTGTTCTTTCTTTTTTTGCCTCCTTGATTTGCTTTTTAGGGGAATTAGGTTCCGCTGTGAGGGGATTTGATTGAAGTCTGAGATAATAAACATACATTTGCATTAAGTACCAAAATACTCCATTTGGATCTAGGGCTGTGTGAGATAATGACATCATTCCCTTTATTTCATTGTGCCGAAAATCACACAATTTGAAGACACGTTCCACATTTGAAGGGAACTTTGTGTTATGTGGTTTGGTCTCATATAGACAGAACCGGTACCTTCAAAATGACACCAAAGACCCTTTACCACCAAACCAGACTCATGTCAAACAGTTGGAGAGAATCAACAAACAAGAGCTGGACATGTGCAGCAGAGTGTTAAAGAGAAAGAGACGTGGTTTAAGAGAAGACTCCGGATTCCATCTTTTTCCAGAATGCTGCGTCTCGTGTGTGTGAATGAGACAAAGTGCTCTGAGTGGTGGACAGACATGAAAAGAACAATATAAATCCAGTTAATCTTCTAATTACAATCTAACCCAGACTCAGACAATGTAAATGCAAAAGAGTCTTGGAGATGGAAGCAGAAAAGAACTGAAGATATTTAAATATGCAAAGACCAGACTGAGAAATGTGAAATTTGATTTTGCCCACATCACACAGGCCTGTAAGGACCAATACATCTGCATATTATATACTATATATAATAATATAGATGTTACCACTTCAAGAACTACGTTTGATTTATTACTGATCCAAATACAAGCAGGGAAAGATCAAATCTAAATACTTTCCCAAGATCCTCTCCAGAGACCCATGAGGACACATACTGTAAGTACATGTGAGAACTCAGAGAACAAGTAAAAATAGTTCTCCTTGTTACTGCAGCCGCTTTTCACCCAATTAGTTTTCAGCCTGAAGATATTATTGTCTGGAGCCTTGCTGCTAAAGAGAAGCTACAACATATTCCCGACAAAGCAGATCAACATTTTACACTAAAGTCTGACAAAATACCAAAAAGATGTTGATGACGTTCAAAATGATCCATGTCTCAAAATAAGTTCTGGGGCATTTATTTAAATACAAATTTGAACAAAGAGGTGAAGGTCAACAGAAAATATCGGAGCCCTCCTTCCATCTTCGTCTACACCAAACAAGGTAAACAGGTAAAAAGGGTCAAAACCCACCAACCTGCTCCAGGACCCGGAAGTGAAAATTATAAAATATCACTAACACAGGCTAAGTGTCGATTATAGCTTCTACTCTCAAGTATGGGGAAAGGAAAAACTTGATATTAGTTCTGTTTTACAGTTGAGTGTTTTTATATTTGAGTCTCAGTCGTCCTCAGTGACCAGATTCATCGCTCACTCCCCCGACAATCGAGCCTCAGCGACACCAGTGTGTCTCTGTGGGTTTAAATGAAACTCGCCCCCCCCCCCCTTCAAGAGCTTTTGCTCCTGGTCAAAAAACAAATCAAAAAAAAAGGACAAAGCACTGAGTTCACAGACGCTGAAATCAGGAGGAGTGAGAAATGTGTTAAGATTGGATTGAAGAAACAGAAAACAATTCAAACACGTCTCTCCGGGTTTTCACATGTAAATGGGATTTTGCAGGGACGGCACAGTCGTATCACCGTGACCACATTTTGTAATCCAGTGGTTTCAGCCCAGTTTGCTCCAGAGTAGTTCGACTGGACCTGGCCTGATTCCAGCCTGTGCAGTCATCGGGTGTGGGAGGAGAGTTCAATTAGCAGGGTGTGTAAATGTGGTGAAAAGAGCTGCCAACTCCACTTTGTGTGATGCTATGTGAGCAAGACTCAAGCAACATGAATCAGTTAGTACCCAGTTCCTCATCAGAGACCAAGAGGAGTCGGGCGGAGGAGAAAGTGACAGAATATTTGATTGATTTAATGTCTACTTGACTCGTCTTGGCCGTCAATTTAACTAAATGAACATCATGCTGCATCGAAGAAGACTAGAGATTGAGACGATAAACTCCTCAAGAAAATGTTTTCTATAGAAACTGACTCATCAGCCGCTGACTGGTAACAATCAGGACTACGAACCTGTAACTAATGTCAATGTGTCCCTGAGATAATGTGGATTCAGTAGAGAATAGACAGTATTTTCTATATATTATTATATATATTAATGTCCAAGTGAACGTGACGGATTTGGTTTCAGGGGACTGTTGGGCCTTGGTGGAGGAAAACGCTTTAATCATACAGATGAGACTGAGCAGCAAAGAAGCTGATCCCATTAGTTTCTCCATTTTCAACCACAACAAGACCAGTTGGTCAGTGAGTGGTTCTGTCCATCAGCAGCTGTTTCAGACACAATGTCCGGGGGAGAAAATGGTTTGATTACTGAATGTCACTAACGCCGGGTGTGTATTGGTACAATGAAATGATCTCTGCAGGGGGAGTGACCCGAGCTCGCCCCCGAACAAAGAGCAGTTTGTGTTTCTCTCCGTGGTTGTCGCGTCCAGCTCCCGACAGATGGTGAGAAAAACAACCGCCGGTTCGATGTGTCCTCCTGGCGCTGACACTCGTATTACAGCCGATCTCACCTCATCACTGCCTCGCTGTGAGGAGCTGATGAGGAGACAGTCACAGCACACTGAGCTGATTCTCTGTGCCAAGTGATGTGTGGTCGGCCGTGATAAGACCGGAGGAGAGAGAGGGGAGCCGAGGCCTCGGGTCCAGACACGGTCCTCATCCGGCATCGAGACTTTCAGACATAGAATAATTCACATCCACGTTTTACTTTGATGATCAGCTGGAGAGTAACGGGTCAAACTAAGAGTGACCACAGGAGCTCTGGAGACCGAACATCTGCACAGCATCCTGAGTGCAAGACCGAACCCTGCGTCCCTCGGACACTCACATTACAACACACTGGTGTAACAACCGAAGGACAGGATGCAGAACACGTGTTCACTTCTCTTTCAGATATATTTACAAGGGAATTGACTTGTCTGCCATTATGCAAGAGGAACCTCAGCTCGTCAAATGCTTCACATCTTCTAATTTAAACTCCGAGGCACCGAGGGACAAGAGAAACTACAGCCTGAGTGAAAAAGGAACTGAAATGTGGGGGAAGCCCAGCACACACATTCCTATTACACCTTCATGTCTGCTCACAACACTATGGGCCATTAAAAAAGCCTGAATGTGAGCATGAATCTGGACAAGCTGACAGACAGTCTGTGAGAGAGAGAGAGAGAGAGAGAGAGAGAGAGAGAGAGAGAGAGAGAGAGAGAGAGAGAGAGAGAGATTACTGTGTGTGCAACGTCCTGAGGTTTATTCTCACACACAATGAATGGCAGAACATAACCTGGTCAACACGTGAGGTTTTGTCACTAAACAAAAAACCCACAAAGCAAATCTAAGTTATGTGTTTATATATCACACGTTTCCTGCTGAGTTTTGGAGATAAACTCTGGTTTTTAAAAGTTCTGAGTCGTTTTTTAACTGATCTCAGTTCAGCTTCACTGGACCTGATTCTGACAGATGAAGCTGCGACTATCAGTCAGTTCCACCCGTCTCACAGGAGATCGTACCCACTCACCAACGTTACACAGAACAAATTCACACAATGCAAAAAAGTCAGTGAAGCATCAGAATAATTGGAAATCAGCTAATTTCAGGTTAAAGTTGTGTAAAAGTTGTAAAAATGCTTAGTTGCTTTAAAAAGGGAGTTTTCTCCCTATCCAGGTCAATGCTCATCACAAACTCTAAATACTGGATGGTCTCAACCTTATTATGTAGAGCACCCTGAGAGTTTATCTGTCGTGATTTTACACTGAACAAATGAAATGTAATGCATCAACTACATTAGAATCCTATGCAACGTGTAATGTAGATGAGGGCTGGACGTACGCAGGGTGTCGACCAGTAGAGCAGCTATCGGGTTTCGTGTAAATCAGTGCAGCTATTTTGACCCGGGGGGGATTTTGCATGAGAATCAAAAGACAAACACAGACTTGGGTTTTTGTTTCAGGAGACACAGTGAGCACAGTTAACGCCTCAGTGCAAAAATGTCCCCAGGTAAAAGACGCTGACCCAATTCACTCGTGTGGACGGATGTTAAACTGTTCTGTGACGGGAGGTGACACCGAGCCAATCAGCCAACGAATGACAACATGGAAATGTCCTGGTCATGTTCTCAGCCTGCTAAAAATACTGTGCAAACCAAACGTTATACAAGGTTTACACACACACACACACAAACACACACTATCTATATATATGTACACACACACACTGCAAAAGTGGGACAAGCCTGGACTCCCACTGACATCAAACCGCCTCTGTTTTTTTCTATATGCTCTCACAGACTGGCCTATATTTCAAGAATAGAAAAAACTATGTTGCCTAGTTCACAGGTGACAATGAAAAATGTATTCTAGATTTCACTAATGCATCAGTGAATCTTCTCGTGATTTCAAGGATCTATGGGTTCCTCTACAAAAGTTGCTCCGCACATTTTCTGGAACTTTTCCTGCAAACCCCAAGTGGAATGTCCCAACTCTGTCTGAGTGAGCCCAGAGCGAACAAGTGGGCATATTCCAACGTTCCTATCACACGACAGACATGAAGAAGGAATTCAAATATATCAGGATGAAAAAGAAGATGTCAACTTGGACAGATAACAGGATTCAAGAGCTTTTGGTGATGGGGGCCCACGTCGGCGTCGATGTGCTGCAAACAGAAACTCTGAGCTTTCCTCTGCAGGATTTCTACATCATCTCCGGCCTCAGATGCATCAGCCCTCACCTGAATGTTCTGGAATTGTCCCAGCTTCATATGTGAAAGACAAACAAATGTCCAGACCCCAAGTTCATGTCTGAAAATAGCTAAAGAGGCTATCTTCCACTTTGCAGCATTGAAATGAGGATGTAATCTAGAAAGAGAAAAATGTACCTACAAATTTATACATTTAGCAAAGCCTTGCAGATTTAAGTACTGAGAAGCTGTAACAGTGGGTTACACCCATCTATTAGGTATTCAGTCCATGGATTTTCATGCACAGAGCATCACTCACTCCGTGACACTGTGCCTGACTCACAAGAATAAAAGTCAGCACCACAGCTTAAGTGGTCTAATCCAAATATCTTCATTTACTGGCTGCCCTACTTCTCCTCTGGCAGACGGACCTGGAAGGAAAAACCCTCGATTTGATTTTGAGGTAAACGCCCAGAGAGAAGTCGCCACTGATTCCTCCCGGGGTTTAAAGAAAGGAACTTTTAAAGGAGGATGTGCTCTTGCAGTAAGCCTCTTGAAAAGGTTACTGGGGTCTTCACAGTGGTCCTGAACCACTACAGAATATATCTATGTGTTTTTGAATCATTTATGACCTGTAGTCATTCATTACACATACTTTCAGACATGGTTTTCCTCAAGACTCTGCGGACTACTTGTCTTTGTGAAGCTGAAATCAGCGTTTGACTTCAGAGTACCTGACCTGCTTTATAAAGGCACGGTATGCTGTGACTCAGCTGACTGCTCAGATCATCTGTGTTAGTCTGACTCTCCACGGTAATCACACAGGATGTAGAGCAGTGTGGGAGCCAGAGAAACAAGAGGAAGAGAGTCGGTGGAAAAGCACCACAGGCCCAGAAACGTGGCCGCGTGAAGGGCCTGCTGCCAGAACCGGAGACAAAGCCTCCCAGCACCAAACCACTGACACCACAGCAGGACTTCAGGGAGGGGTTCGATCAGATGTCCAGACCCGAGCAGGCCCCGAGTCACTTCCACATGGGTTTCATTTAAGCCAACGTGACAGGGGAACGACTTCCAGCTGTCTCGGGTTCACGAGAACCGGGGCCAATGAAACTCACCAAAGGGACTCTGGTGTTAAGGCCCGGTCGCAGCTCTCGCCTCCAGCTGTATAGACAACCAGCCCGGCGTTAGCCACAGCAGGGCAGACACGTGGAGGAGGTGAAAAGGAATGTGCTTCATGAACATAAACACGAGCCAGTAGGAAGCCTCGCTGGCCAAGCATCTGCTTCCAGTTAGCCCAGGGGGGGGGGGGGGGGGGGGGGTGGCTCTCGTGCCTTCTCAGTGCATCAGGTCATGCAACATCTTGGAGGAAAGATGATATATGTGAGAAAGACGTTTTCTTGTTATTTAACAGATGAATAAAATGTAATGGACGTCAAGTTACGGCATGGTTCCGACCGAGCTGCATCTTATAAACTCAAACAAACACAGACTTTAAACAGAAAGCTGTAGAACCACAGAGGAACTAACAACCAGCTTTAGATCCCACCAGTTCCCAGCTGCAGGAAATGTATCTGCTACCGGCCTCTGTGGCAGAGAACCATGTTTCACCCTCATCGCTTTTATGTGTAGTGAATGGGTGTGAACCAGGAGACATTAAGCAGAGGAGATCGTTGGATTCATTAACCTTTGTTCACATACACAGGGCTTTTATAAGATATGGGAGTATTTGCAGCTGTTGGCTTGTTGCGTGTGCGTGTGTTTGTGCGTGAGTGAGTGTATATATATTTATATATATTCTGGTGCAGGGGTGGGTCTTTTGTCACGCTCCGAAACATATCTCTCCTCAGGGACTAATAAAGTCAATCTTATCTTACAACCACCCGTCATTTTACTGGTATTGCATTTTCTAACAAGGAAACAACAAACACACAGTGTTTCTCCTCAAATGATGCATTTCTCCTCCGAGCCACTTACTCACAAATATGTATCGCTGCTTCTAATTTGCTTTTCAGCTAAAACAAGTCAGAAGGTCGCTGGTGAAATGTAGAATAGAGAATTATTATAATTTGATCAACTTTAACAGATTCAGGGTCAGTTTTCTGTAAGTAGTAGTTAACCTTGACCCGAAACCAAAACATAAGCAACTCAGAAATACTCAAAAATGTTGTGACAGCCTTTCTGCAGTAAACGAAAAGAACATAAAATAGTTGATTACTATTTACTATCCTACTGGACAACGCTCATGCCGAGACTCTGAGGTTTTACTCTAAACCCACTACCTTCACAAGAGCAATGTGATTAATGCAACAAGTCACAATGCAGATGAGGATCAGAGAGTAAAAAGCAGTAATGGACGTGTCCGTGTCGGCAGTCTTTGCCCACAGGGGCTAAACTATACTATATTTTAATATGCTAATGAGGTGCTTCGAGTAGCTTTAGTATAAAAGCACCAATGTGAATACAAAGAACCTTTAAAGAGGGTCTTGGTTTAAATTTGGAAAGAAGTTTTGAACTTCAGCTGAAGTTTTATCTCCACGTTCGCTCTTTAGTATGAGGAGGAGACGATGATGTGTTTGTTATGAATAATTGTGAACTAACTATGATGGACGGGGACGCAGCAGCGTGAGACACAGCGGTGACTGACTCAACCTGCCAGACACGGATCCCATTAACATCACTTGATTACAATGTGAATACAAGATAAATAAAGAGAAACACTGAGCTGCAGCGTCAACGCCAGGATTCTCTGAGGTATCGTTTTAAAACATGTCACAGAAGAAATTCACTGTTGCATTGTTCTTCACTATTTTCATTTTGGACGAGTGAAACCAAAACATGCAGATTCTTTTAAAAAATAAAGAAAAACCTTGAAATCACATTTATATCTGTAATTAACAACATCCAAAGACCGAGGAAGGCAAGTTATTTCTGCAGACTTTGCAGTATATAATTATAAGATATGCTTCACTTATTATATACAATATATCCCTATATTAGAGAAGCTAATGGTGCGGTGATTTTCCTTGAAATTGTGTCCTCTCCTCTCTATTGTCGCAGTGAAAAGACAAATCTCCTAATGTCTACTGTAAATATGCAGAGTTTCATTACATGCTTTCATTGTGGCCAAATAAATAATAATAGAAAATGTTATTCCTGTTGATTCATCTGGGAAACTATTCTTTTCCATGTATCTATGTGTACAGGTAAATTCTGGCATCCTAGCTCCCAGGCTCTAAACCCCATACACGCTGTTACCATGCTGGCTCTGTGTGCAGCATTAGCACATGGAAGTGTTAACGTGCAGCTCTGTGGGAAGTGATAACTTGTCTCCAGGAAACCCGATCTCACCGACCTGCCGACTCTCCGGCCTGATCTCTTGAATCCAGAGTTGGCAGTAAAGCTCTCTTCAGGCTGGTGGTGTGACTTCCAGAGAGACGCAGTGATTCGTATAAACACACAGGTTTGTTTTCCAGTGTGACCTCTTTGTTCACTCTGCAGTCTGGCACCGCTCATTTACTGATGTCTTTTGTATCCTGAATGATAAGCACCAATTATTGTGTGAATGATGAGAAGTGAGAGAAGACGCTGGGAGGATAATCCTTTACCCTTGTGAACCCGGTGGACCACACAGCAGCGGCTGATTAATGTTGGAATCGAACAATTACAGCCTTCACCAGTGGAGCCTCGACTGGGAAAAACCTACAAGTTAAATCTATTGAGCTCAAAGTGTCCTCAAATTGGAACAGAGCAGAACATCTGACTTTAATGTAAATAAGCAAAGTAAACATGTCTAGTTCTATGCAAATTACTCCGATTTATTTATTGGTTTACCGCTTTTCTATTAGTTCTGGGGATTTGTATCCAACAACTTTCTCTCTCAGTGTCAGTATAGATTATACATGCAAATTTGTATCATCAATCAACATTTTACTTCCATCTGCCAGTAGAAATGTGAGGAATCAGAAGCTAGGTACTAAGTGCATCATTATTCAAATGATGCACTTATTCGATTTCTGTTAAGAGTACGCTTGTGTGTCCAGACTGATGTTCCTGCCAGGGTCCTCAAGTATTCAGTACTTTCTCACTGGATGAACACAGTGATGTGAAATTGTCAGTTCCACTAGACGAACGGTTTCTGAGTTGAAAGCAGATATGAGCCGCATTTTACAGAAAACTCCCAGAACCTTTCGTCCGAAGATGGAACATTTGTCAAGGAACTAAAAAGGTTCTTCCAGAATGTTGTTCATCTCCACAGCAGTCCAAAGACCAGGGCAGGCAAGTCTTCTGACGTATCAACAACCAACAGCAACTACAACTGTTCAACTCCAGTCCACCAGGCAGCTGTAACGTGGAAGACTACACATGATGATAACGCTAGATGAGTCGTGCAGCAGTAAACATGGTCGAGATTCAAATTGAGCTTGTGTTTATCAAACAAGAAACATATTCAAAACACCTGAAATACTCAACAGGGACGTTTTGGAAGGTGAAACCATTTCCTGACGTCATTTAGACCCTGGTACCTAAACGTGCGAGTTCCTACAAAGTTCCTGTGGTGGAAACACAACTACAAGACATTGAAAACACTAAAGGACACTAAAAGAGGTTTTTGACTGAAACCAGCTGCAAGAAGCATGACCATCACCCTCATCATCATCCAGCCCCTGCATTAGAGGGGTTACTGTTATACACTGCATGTTTTCAATCATTCGGTATGACCTGCAGGGTTGTTGTAAAAATGTAAAATGGCCCTTGATAGGTTCCCAACCCCTGCTTCAGAAGATGAGATCAGTGCCCAACGCCCAAATGCATCCCTCTGACATCACATGCCACCCACCATCTGAGAACAAACTGCCTCTCTCCTGCAGGCTGTACCTTGAGCTTACAGCTAATTAGTGTTTGGGGATGCTTTTCCCTGGGAACATGTAATCCTGCTCTCAGCTGGTCTGTGTGAAAATCAATAGTAGCTTCTCTTTTATGCAGTCTCTCCTTTCGGCCACGTTTTGCATATAAATCAAGCTGTGCTGCGATAAAAAAAACAACCCGGCTTTTACCGGAAATTTTTTCTCTCTGAAGATATCAGAGAGAAAATGTGAAAAAACAGAGTGCCTATGTGAAAAAACAGTAGGATGGATTCTGAAAAATTCACATCAAGCTGCCATGTTGAAGGCAGACGTAAAAACTAGAAGAAGACAAGTATCTCAGGATGAAAAAGAGAAATCGAACATATAGAATACAACAAGATTTTGACCGAGGTCACGACCTGCCTCCTGCAATATGTACCAAGGTGTCGGCACTGAGCGAATGTTCAGGAACCTTTCTTCTGTTTGTGAACGTGTCTGACCCGACAATCTCCTGTCGCGTTCTTTTAATGTGAACGGAAAACTCTGGAAAATGTCCAGGAAATTCAGTCCATGTTTGAAAAGTACTGACAGACACAATAACCTACAACAGCCTGGTTTCATTTAAGCCTGATATCAATAGACTTAACAATTATCGTCACTTCCACAGAGAAAAGGTGAAAATCCATAGTGGAAATGAGAATCTCCTGAATGTTTTCTTCTGTGCTAATGATCATTAGCGTCGGGGCTTCGAGAATCTGTTTTGTTTTTCCTACCTCGGTGTCTGAATGCTAATGTTCCCCGGCTTCTGCAGCACCATGCTGCACTGTGGAGCCCGGCTGTCTTAAGGGAGAGAAGCTGCAACACCAGCAGCCTGTGGAACCCAGTAAATAAAGGGTCGATCGTCTCAGGATGTCTCCCAGTGAAGAAACACTATCGTTAGGTTATAGCTGGTCTCGAAACGCTGGTGTTTAGGTACGATAGAGATTTACTCTTACGCTTTGAAGAAAATCCAAATTTCTGTTTCAATTTCAAAATAAAACATTTCCATAAGATCGAAATCCCCAAAGATTGGAACCAAACAGTCTGGTGGTTTATTTTATTTTGTTTACATCCTTGAAGGAAGACTAAGAACAGCTGCTGGAGTGATACTGGACATGTCCTAGTTGACCCTGGCAACATGTCAAACACTGCTCTGTTGTGTCCACATGTCTCCAGCAGCTGTGATTATGTATAAAACGCTTCAGGATCACACACAGGATCCATCCTCCTGAAACCGACGAGCCAAACATCCTGCGTCACACGACAAATCACACAGAAATCACCAGCGAGTGATTGTAAAACTCTCAGGAGCAGGAAATAGACTGTCACTGATATTCAGCAGTTACATCTCATGCTCTGTTGCTCTCCTGTGCTGTGCTGTCACCGTCGGTGTAACTTCCTCTGATTTGAAGTATATTCTGTTAAATACAACACGCTGCTGCTGAATGGGAAAATTCAGAGCCACTGTTAATTAACCCTTTTAATTGATGTCAGTTAGTCGAGAGCTTTTTGTTTAACGCTTTAAAAGACGCACTCTGAAAGATGCTCACAGACACATCACCTCCTCCAACCAGGTTTCTAATAAGCTAAATGAATCGGCGACAACTACAGTCGATAGTCTGGAAACCAGACATGCAGGTCGGGGGTGTCTTTGAGTTGTGTGTGACCCCCTGTCGCCAGTCAGTCTTGAAGCTTGAACTCATACTGATAATCTTAACTCATAATTGTTATGTCTGGTGTTTGGGATTTGGGAAAGGAGCTCTCTTAGATAAAGGTTACTTCCTTACTTACAAGAAAACAAGTTGTGTAGTGTGAACTTGTCAAATGTGTCTTTTGACGACTCATCTGTTACTTGAGTCGTCACTGATAAGAACCAATCGTCTGTTTTTGCCCGTCTACACTACAAAGATGTTTCTAACTAAAATGGGGCCTGCAGCATTACAGCATTAACTTATACTCCGGAGTAACAAAGTGGTATTAACAGCCAGTGATGGGTTTTATATCGTAAGCAGATGGATGTAGCCTAAAATTGTTGCCTTACATTTTCCGAAATGATGTGAACTTAGGTGCTAGCGTTTCCTGGCAGCCTCCTGTAGCCTCCAGGCTCCTCAACCTCCGCATCACAACTGCTCCGACACCACAGAGGGGAAAAGGAAACACTTCACAGACCCTTCACATTCCTCATTACAGCTTCATTGCGTAACAACTCCTGGAAAGCATTGAATTTATAAGCATGTTCTGTGAATACCAGACCACCTTAATTGCCCACAGGGAAACTCCGGGGACATTCGTAGTTTCTGGTGAAAAGCTACATTAAACCCGACTGCCAAAGCAACAGTCTGGATACATACTTCCCCTCAGACATGAACCATACTGTCCTTTGTTATGCAGAACGAATTAAAGTGCATTCTTCTGTAAAATACACGAACAACCCTTGAGTGCGACGGCGGTGAGAAGCTCATTCTGTAGCTGACAGCTCGAAGAAGTCTCCCTTTCCCCCTCTTTGTGTTCACTGAATTATGCAAGATGTTGGGAAGAACATGCATCCTGTGCCTCGGGTGTTGAAACCAGTGCTGACCCAGGATGGGACATTTGGAGTCAGTAATATGTGGACAGCAGGCACTGACCCTGAGGGCGGAACCAGGGCTACTGGGACTACCTGAAGTCTTCAATCACCTTAACGCCGACACCGTCTAGCTGTCTCTCTTTACTCATAGCTGTAAATCCTCGTCTTGGTCCTGCACGGGACTACACAGCCGAGTGGAGCCGGCAGGACAACCAGGCCCAGCCATTCGGTTCAAATGTGCCAGACGACAGCATCTTCATTTAAAAAAACTCCCCCCCCATTTGAAATTCCAGTAGGGTGCGCCTCTGCCCTCTGAACATGAACAGACAAGGCAACAAGACGGCACACAAACATCCCGTCCATCATTGGCACCTCGACAAAATCCGGCCATGAGCAACACCACGGTATGTGAAAGAATTTGTGAAAAGCAACAGAAGAAGACAGGAGAGCCGGCACAGTGTGGGTAAACCTTCTGGTATGTGGAGCTTTTCAAATGACAGGCTTGAGAAGAAGTTTGTCACATACGATTTGACCAGACTTGCCTCTCCTGTGCAGCAGCGCTAAACCATGCAAGGGGATTTTATTTTTTCCAGAATGTCAAACCCCAGTGGCAGCCGTCACCACCGCTCCTGTCTACCAACTAAACACGGCGCTGGAGTCCCGGTGCGTTTCCCTCTCTGCGGTCTGGTTTCCACATTTTGCACACCGGTATTCTGCACTGCATTCTTTTCATTCACGCATCTGGAAGGCGTCTGATCAGCGACAGACCAAAATCAGTCTGCGTTGGAAAATTGACCCCGAACACGATTCCTGAGTCATGAAGAGACACGAGTATAGCATGTTTACAAACTCTCTGGCGTCTCTGTTTTCTTGGAGAGTGTTAGAGAGAAAACGAAGACATCGTCCGTGTTCGTTCTTTCCACTCAATAAAAAAATGGCGGCAAATATACCGGAAACGCGACGCTACCAAGCAAACCAATCACAGCTGGACACCTCGACGTGTAGGTAGACTCTTTATGGGCTACACGTCTATGGGTAGGCTACGGCTTAAAGTTCCATCCCGACTGACGAGTGCCAGACTTCAAAAACCGTACACAGCATTGAAATGGAGTCAGGCTCATTCCTTCTTGAGTCCTTTGAAAACATCAGTTGTGTTTCTATTCTATTTGCACGTGTTGTGACTTTTCGCAGCGCACACGTCATCGAATTGATGCAGATGTTTTCTTAATTTGCACGTTTTCTTTCCGTTTTCACGTGTTTTCCTAATTTGCTGTGCGTTGAGCTCTCTCTATCGGCCACCGTAGAAGTGAGCTTAATGGCAAAAAGGAATAAAACCTTCCTGCACGTCACTTAATTTCAACATGAACATCCAACACATTTTGAACAGTTTCTTTGCATGAACAATTACTTAATTGATTAATCGACTCTCCTTATAAGTTATAAATCGCTTCAACCTCCACATCAGACGTGTCTTCGTGCAGCTGCAGCATCGTTGCACGACATGAAGGTTGAATCAGAGGCTGTTAAGAGAATAAAAGCCCAAATGTCCGTAGCTGTGCCGGCAGAGGTCAGTTAGGTGTTTGTGGATATTTTTAGCCGCCGAGTGGTCGCGTGTTCCCGGTGAACGCAGACACGAACCGGGGTTTGATGCTCGTGTTTCCCGGTGAATAAGAAGATATTCAGGGCTCGTGGGTGACGGCAGGCCACCTGTGGCGTGTCGCCCCCGGGCTGAGGGTCACACACGTCAGGCGTCGGTTTGAGGGCAGAGGCGTCATTGAGCGACAGTTAACCCGCGTATAAACCCGCATGTAAGCGCGTGACAGAGGGGACTTCCCAGCCCGGTTCTAGTCCGGATTAGCAGCGGGCAGCTGTTCGCCAGACCCCCGCACCAGCCCGTGTCTAGAGCGGCTCATCATCTCGCACTTACCCCCCGTTCGCGAGCGTCAAATCGGTCCTCACAAGTCCGCCCGGCCAGTGTCGTCTACCGGTGCTGGCTCATCACAGTCCCGGGGCCGAGAGGCGGAGGTGACCGCGGGGGTTTTATCAACTGGGACCAGTTCTAACTGTGTTGTTCTCCTCCTGTGACCGTGAACTGTTGGAACCCCGGGAGAAGAGAGGCGCCTTCTGCTGTCAGTCACCGAGAGGAGCCGGCTGTCCGCTCCGCCGCCATCTTGGTTGTGATGATGCGAGTAAAGCCCCGAGAAGGGGGGGCAAGCGAGAGGAGAGAGAAACAGAGAGAGAGAGAGAGAGAGAGAGGGAGGGGGGGAGAGAGAGAGGAGAGGGAGAGGGAGGGGGGGGGAGGAGAGAGAGAGAGAGACACACACACACACACACACAGAGTGAGAGAGATGAAGTGACACACACACACACAAAGTGAGAGAGGGAGACACAAATACACACAGAGACACAGACACACACTCACACACACCTGATGCCCACTGTGTGTACACCATTATTTCCATTATTATGATAACCAACTGCTAATTTATCCTCATTATTTTCACCTTTACTTTTTAACAAAACCTCTTTAATTCTTAACTAATTAGACAATTACTCATTTCAGTTAATTGACAGGATTAAGTATACAAGTAGAAGTACTCACACTACTAAAAAGAGAGAGAGACAGATATAGATTTACTGTATATATATATAGATAGATAGACAGAAAGACAGACAGACAGATAGACAGATAGATAGATAGATGGATAGATAGATAGATGAGCATGAACATGTTACATGATCACAAAGACATGAAACAGCCCCAAAAAGACAGGGGAAAAAACATATCAGAGATGAAAAATGGCAAAATATGTCCGGAGAAAGGTGCAGAACGACACACAAAACAACACAAATGTCCTAAATGACCACAAAAAATGATAGAAAGCAATCACAAAGACATGAAAAAGCCCCACAAACTACCACAACAAGACACAGAACATGATGCAAAACTACAACAAACAAACACAAAGCAACCTCACTGTGCTCAATCATTACAAAGTGATTTATTTCAGGAGGTCAACAGTTCTCTTTGTTTGAACCCATGTGACCTGAGGGCTATGAGTCGGACCCGGCCCTCTCTGCAGGTGGCTGCCGCACTGGGTTCGATTCCCTTCACACGTCACGGACGCACGGTGCAGGTGAGCCGTGACCTGCGAAGACTTTGTCGTGTGTGATAAACAGGTCAGAGAGGTGTCCTCCCCTGGTGCATGCTGGGATTGGAACACTAATGGATGAATGATGCAAGCTGACACAGCTGACCCCCCCCTGACCCTCGAGTCCTGATCGGCCCTGAACGCTCCGGTGGACGGGGAGACGATGTGATGAGAGGGACGGAGGTGGGAGGGTTGCTGGGTGGGGGGGATGGGGGGGGGGTGGAGAGCTGGTGAAGTATTCCCACACATGAATCCTTTAAACCTTCTCTCTCTTGTTCTTCATTGAATATGATCCAAAACGGGCAAATGGCTCTTATGAATATTTAAAATATGCATTGAGTGTATTTTAACTGTTTGACCAGAAGCTGTTGAAAAGTGAAAGTGAGGTTTAGTTTTAGAGCTGAAACGTGTTTAAACTTGAGTGAGCAGCAAAATTATTATTCTAATGATCCCACACTGATTTACTTACATGTTTCTGTCATTAAGACGTGTTCAATGCAAAATATGTGATAATAAGTTCATAGAAATTTGTTTTTTGTTCGTTATCTTGGAGATACTCCAGTTTGACAAAAAGTGAAAGCACATTACACCTTTTTTTTAAACATAAATGAAGGAATAATTTTTATATGAATATAATAAAGTTAGATTTCATTTTTTTGAAGAGAAAATTACATTTCCAGCATTTGATTCACAAGTTCCCGTCTTTGCGTGTTGCTACAGCTGTTACCTCATTTCATAAACAAACCTTATCTTTATTAAAAAAAGAAACGACAATTCAAAACTAAGTTACACATACACTCATCTGTGTGTACAACGTCCACGCGTCTCTCTGCTGCCACCTGCTGTCGACTGCTGCCCAGCACAGCTCCTCCTCTGAACTGCATGCAGTGGTTCACTGGTCATGAAGCAGTTGCAGAGCATTTCAAACTATTTTTCTAATCTTTAAAACTCTTATTTATATATTTAAATGCGTCAGACATTAAGGCAACTCCTACTATCGATTGAAAAAAAAAAGCCTAACATCATGTGCATCACCCTCTTACCTTTGATTTCTCAACAGCAGTTTATAATAAGAGTTTGTTAGTACAGCGTTGGAGAGTGATGCTCATCTCACTTCATCGGGATGATGACAGATGGGAGATGACCGCCTGCTGCTCCTTACCAGTGGTCTTAATGGTGTTAGTGGTGATTAGCAGCTCGCGTGGCCTCTGCTCACAGACATGCTGATGGCTGCAGGCAGGGTCTCATTGGCACAGCAGGGTGTCCAGCCCTGGGGGGGGGGGGGGGGGGTCATTACATCTTCAAACACGATAGTACACAACGTTTTGTTTACAATGCATTTAACATGAAGTTATTCGGGCAAATAATCTTTGTATGATTTCATGTCCTGATGCTTTATAGAACCGAAATAACTAGAAAGTGCATTTCCTGCTGTTTAATACAGCTCCATTCAAAACAGCTTCACAAACAGATCAAAACAAGAACACAAAACATCAGTGACAACAAGCAACAATAAAGATGGATGACATGACAGCTCTCACAAAGTGAAGCCAAAGCATCAGGATGGATTACAGGCCACAGGCCCCGCCTCCTCTATGTTAGTGGCTGGGACACGGACAAAATTAAAAATGTTTCTCAAAGATGGTTTCTGTCATAATAAGATAAGTTTGGTTTTAATTAGTTATTTGCTGATGTCAAAACCGGCTGAGACGTCATGATTGACAGATGAGACTGACTCGTCATTTCTGGATCGTGGGAGGAAGTGGATATGACCGTCTTTATTCACAGTGTTTGGTGCGAGGAAATCCAAAATATTAAAATCCAAATTCCAGACAAAAGGAGAAATAAGTCCCATGAAGATGATTCAAAATCCCACATGGTGAGTTTCTGCTGTTTGGTGCTGGGGAGGTCGAGTGCAGTTGGAAAATGTAAAAACCAAAAATAAGAAGTGAAAGAGGCTAAAAGGGAAATGACAGGAAACACAGAGCAATTTAATTTATTATAAAAACTGAAAAAAATAGGGAAGCTACACACATTTTTAAATAGACTTATATGAAAGTGTTTAATATTAAAGTGCAGTGTTGATGCAGACCCTGTCTCACGTCTCTCTGTGTTAATGTGTCTGTGTCCTCGGGCCCAAGCTTCCGCTGTAAGACAAGCCGTGTGCACGGATACAGAGTTACTGGAATTTCTCCTCTCTCCTATTGATTTTCATTGGAGTTTGCAAATGTTTACATGACGAGCGAGAGGCACATCAGCCTCTTCGAACGCCCCCCCGGCTCTCTCTCCTCCGTGCATTAGAGGTCAGCAGACAGGCAGGATGTGAGACGGGCTGGTGGTCGGGGATCCTCTGGTGCTCGGTCCGTCACTGTCTCATAAACCTGCAGGAGAAGCTGCTCCTCAGATGAAGTTTTAAAATCTCTTTGTTTTCAGACGTTAATGGGAACGGCAGGATATGATGTCATGCTGCAATGGAGGAGCTCCCAAAAGCACACAATTAAATCCTCAGGTAATCAATACTGTGGTTCACAACACATCAGCACACAAACCACACAGCTGCTCTTCTGTGCGTCCTCTGACGGTGGAAGTGTAATTATAATAATCAGACCACTGCTCCTCCACAGAAAATCACTGTTGTGTTAGAACACTTTCTATGAAACAGAATGAATGACGATCAATGAATGAGATACAGAAACATTATAGTCTGGATTTTGCTGAAGATATTGAGACGTATTGATCAAAATGTTCCACAGATCATGAGTCAGTTGAAATATTTGAGTTAATGATTGTGACTGAGATGTTTCTGAAGTTTCACTGCATCAGGAGCTTCACTTTTCACATTGTTAACATCCATGTTTTCTCACCTTTGCTTGTGTATTGTACATTAACGCCACATGTCCAGCTAGTGGGAAATTGTAAAACCTTGACAGATGTAACTTAAACCGATCATTCATCTCCAAGACACAATGTTTTCTGGCTCTGCCGTTAAGTCTAAGTCTAATTTCAGCCTTTTTTGAAAAATGTCTTGGATTGAAACCATGAGACAACATTTATAAAATACCAGCTGGGAACCTGAAAACACAACAGATTGCAGATCATGACTAAATTCTCCTTCTCTGTCACAACAGGGAAATGCATTCACATACAGGGGATGCACTTGGGTAAAAATATCCATAAACCACCGTGCGCGTGTGTGTGTCTGTGCATGTGTGAGTGTGAGTGTGTGTGTGTGCCTGCTGAGTCTAGCAACCAGCCAGGCTTGAGTTTCGCCCTCTCTAATATGACGAAGAGGAGAAGCCTCTCTGGATGCACCTTGCTTGCGGGAAGCAGAGCGGCTGCAGGCAGAAATAAATCTCCCCTGAGGAAAGACGATACAGAAGCTCACATGTCCACAGATGAATATCTCAGCCCGTCACATTCAAACTGACTAATACTGGACTTACATTAAAAAAGTTTTGCTACAAAATTATGCATAGAAGTAAAGACGTAGGCAACTAAATAAAAAATACTAGTTTGGCATAAACGGGAAAAGATTCTGTAGTTTTCATTGGAGCTAGTTCTAAAGCTATGAAAACAGAAAGTTCAATGATTCAAAATTCTATATGTTTCAAAAATACTATATTAATGTAATTTCCAAGAAACAAAGACGGATAAATATAGCATACCTTTATTTATCTATTTAACATGGACAGTACTCATTAATAAAACATTCCTGTAAATGCACTAGAACTAGTAAAAAGCATTGAAAATGAAATTACAAAAAATGTTACTCATCATTCATGAACATGCAAAACAACAGTTAAAACATATATAACAATAATCAATCATAAAAAGATGAAAGAATAATAAAAGGAACCTTATTTAACACAGACACTCTTGTATAAGTAGCAGGTGCCATTCAAAGCAAAGCAAAGACTACTAACACATAAATGAGGGATATTAACAGACATCATTGTTTGACGAAAGGAAACATGCGTAGCAGAAGTAGAGGAAAAGTAGATATGCAAATATTGTGAAGAATAAAAAATACACACACACACACGTAGAAAACATCAGCTTTGAGGTGAATGTCTGAGGAACGTGGAATGTTTCAGTGAGTGAGACGTAACGAGAGGCGGTGAATCCACAGAGCGAGGGCCAGTGACTCTCCTGATACGGATCAATGGAAACAACTGAGACCAGTGGAGCCAGAGCCTCCCTGCTGACTTCATTTACCATCTCTGTAATTCACATGAGCGCACACACACACACACACAGACACACACACACAATGGAATTAGATTGCATTAAGACTTATATAGAAATTAAGCACCAACAGAATATCATCATTCATAAATCACAAGGTTTTGTATTTCAGTGTTTTGTTCCCTCACATCCAGGGAAGCAGTTGACAATGTGACACACATCCCTTAAAATGTCTCCTCTTTCCACCATCCTTCCTTCCTTCCTTCCTTCCTTCCTTCCTTCCTTCCTTCCTTTCTTCCTTCCTTCCTTCCTTCCTTCCTTCCTTCCTTCAGGACAGGTGTGTTCCACCTGGATTCCTTTATCACCTTCTCTCTCTCAGTTTGCGGAGCCTGATGTTGACCTGGTCCCTGTCGGCTGCAGACACACATGTTCCACCTCCGTGACACAATCTTACCAAGAACATGCAGCTGCTGTGCAGGTAGAATGAAAAAAAAAAATAACACCATTGAAACGTGTGTTTAGGAATCATATGCATATCATTAGAAATCACACCGTGTCAGTATTTGTCACAGCTCAGCTGTCTGTCCCATCTGGTACAGAGAAAGTCCAGAAGGTATTTCAAACTGGGATCAGTCCATTTGAATTTGACCCTGAAGACCAGCAGAATAAGAAACACAGAAAGTTATATTCATACAAACCATAATGATAACAGAGGTTTAGCATTGACAACACAATATTAACTGTTGTACATTAAGGAAAACGGGTCAATTCAAAATGTTAAATCAAACGGAGTAGATGTTTAATTTGTAGAAAAAATACATAATAAGCTGAATGTGAATGGAAATTTTACAAACAATTACCAAAGGCTAACACGAATGTAGAGCAATCTTCTGATGAACACTTTCCCAAATCATAGTAATGCACCTGCAGAGAAGATGAATATAAATGATATTGGATAATCTGATTCCACGTGTGTGTGTGTGTGTGTGTGTGTGTGTGTGTGTGTGTGTATGTGATGCTGAGTTCTAACAAACTGCCTCTGAGGTCGTAACATGTGCACTTTGTACTCTGACTCCTCTTCGATGCATAAATAGCAGTGAAAATAGACTCCATATAAAAACACAAGACGAAGAAGAGTCTCCATTCATTCAGAGCAGCATCAATTATTCATGAATGCTCCCGTGGACAGCGCTGCTCGGGGGATCGATGCCTCTGTAATGTGGACTGATACGAGCCCCTGGTCAGGTCCCGGCAGCAGCAGGTTAATGGGCCGACTGGGTTTCAACCAGTGCTCGAGGCGTTTCCTGCACAGAACTCTGCTCCCCGCTCCAGAGAGGAACACTTCCATGAAATCTAACAAACTATTACAACTTCGCTCAGTGACTGTTTGTTGTAGTGCAGAGGATTGGGGTTAAACAGGCTCGTTGTGACTGAGGAGAGACTACACATTACATATTTCTGGATATAAAAAAAAACTGCAATGGTTTACCCTGAAACCTGGTGGGAGAATGTGGTCTGGGAGGAACTCTTTAAATCCAGGTGCAGATCCTTCTTCTTGTGAGATTCTTGATTTCTCAGGGAATAATTCAAGAATCATGATGAACAAAAATGTTTCATCAAATTCATGAGTTTGTGCAATTTGGTTCAGATCCAAATAAAAATCAGGGATCTAGTGAATTTAAACGTGGTTTCATCAGGGGGGCGGTGGGGTCGTGTGGAGCTGTGCACACTTCTGAGTTTGATTAGGTTTTAATATCTTCCTCTCAGTGTTTCATCTGACTGTGTGTGTCTGTGTTTCTGTTTCTCTCCGATCCATTATGCTGCAGAATCAATCGGTGCTGTCGTGCAGTGAAGTGGTTGAATGTCTCGTAAAGAGCGCTGCGGTGAATATTGAGTTTCTACTCAATATCTTCTCTTCGACTGCTGCATAGTAACATCAGGCCTCCTCTGCTGTAATCACTTTACATGATAGTTACTGGTAAAGACACAGAAGGGGACTTCAGCAAGATCCGAGAAACAAATCATGAAACCCTTTTGTTTTTAAACGCAAAGTTTTTACTAACCAAGACGCTCAGTGTTGGTCAGTTGGTCAAATACATTTTTATTGCACAGACATTAACAGACATAACCAGGAAATCTGGTCCTGGGTCAGTGAGTTTTTAGTTTGTGTGAGAATTTGGATTTGTAAAAGCAATTTTTTAATTTCTGGGTTCATTTAGTAAATTAAGTTTTACTCTTTAAATCACTTGTGGTTCATCTGATAAACATCACCTCATGTTTTTAAACTGACTGTTGTTATCAGGGGATTTTCTCTGTAATATTGCCAGGTCTCGACAGTACTAGGTCCAATCCCTTGAGATGATGTAATCTGTAAATTAGTGCATCAGTTTGAACTTTTCATCAGTTAACTTATCTCTCTATTCCGGGTTCTGTGGAATCCTCTGATCCGAAGCTCAGACAGTTTATAGTTTCCCTTCTTTGTTTCCCAGTTTGCAGTCAGATACATTGATCTGGTCGTTTGCCAGAACATGTGGCGTTCCCATCCTGCCGGCCTGTGTTGATAATGTGAAGGGCATTAAAAATTCAGTTAGGAGGAAGTCGAGTGTCACTACATTATCTGAGATGTCAGGCATTTATTGATGACTATCCTTTATCTGTTAGCACTGAAAGGGCGCGCGCACGCACACACACACACACGCACACACACTAACGCACACACACACACACACACACACACACACACACAAGGAAAACCACTGGGAGTAATATTATTTGTCTGATAGATGTTGTCTGTTTGTTTCATGAATTATAGATTTCCCCAAATTTCCTCCACAGTGAGCTGGTGCCCCGGTCCCGAACACATGACATCACCTTGACGGATGAGTCCACTCGCCTACAGCTGGAACTCAGAGGGTATTGAACCGATAAGTGGAGCTTTTTAAAAACGCCGGCTTGTTTCCTGCCGCCTTTGAGGCAGGTAGCTGGTCCACACAGGCTGCGAGTGAACCTGAGGAAGAACCTGCGTGGAGCTCGGCGTCCTTCACAGACGGACTTAAACAGATTTAAAGCTCGCCATGAAATGTGCTTTAATGCTTTAAGTTAAGCTGTGGGACTCTAATGACATTAAAACGACTCAAATAAGCAGAAATACAATTACAAGCAGGAATAATTCACTTTGTGAATGAAGGAGCACTCTCCGGCTGCACCTTATCTTTTATCTTGTCTTTTTTTTTTTGGCGAGGAGATGGAATTCATCAATGAATGTGCAGAGGAGATGTGAGAGAGAGAGAGAGAGAGAGAGGAAGTCTCGCCGCCATTAACCTGAGACCCCCCTCCCCTTACACCCCACCCACCGACCTCTCTCCCGGCTCGACCCCTCTCCACCGCCCCTCGTTCATTCAGACCCGGCCCTGCACGCGGAGAGGAAGCTGCTGCCCCCTCGGGGATTTGGCATCATAATTATATAGGAAGCAGAGCAGCCGGCTGTCTGCTGGAGCTGGGGAGGCTGCAGCCGGGCACACACGTCCGCTGATGTGCAGAGGAGGACTGGTCGTGACATGGACGAGGTGCTGTCACCCTGACATCATTGAGAAGGTAAGATTATCTCTCCTGTTAATCTGCAGAGGTAATAACAGCAGAGAGTGATTACCAGTGATATTAAACCTCCTGCTGCTTCCTGTCTGTTCACTTTGGATCAGATTGTTTTTCTGTATCGTCAGTTATTGTCCCGGAAAACTGCAAATATCTTTTTAACAGGCCACAATCTGAGGGTTAAAGATGCAGCTTGGAAATCAGTCGAACAAAACCTTCAACCTTTAACATCTGTGAAGAAATAAATCCTGTCTTGTTCCACTTTCTGTGGCTTTTATGGAAACTGATCCACAAAATCAGTTTATTATTCTTAATTTATAAGATGTTAAGTCTTGCACGTGCAGAAAGTTCTATTTTGAGATCAAAATAATTAATTCACACATTCAAAAAGTCATTCAAATCTACATTAACGAGTCGGTGCAGCTCATGAAGGGAAAACATTTTAAATATTATTGATCTGACGACTCTGAGCACTCTCAAAAGGATGCTTATGGCAAAATGAACGTCCCGACCAACAGCTTGAAAGATAATCTCTCCAAAATGGATCTTTGAGGAAAAACAAAGGAGATTATAGGATATTTACTTTGCGGTGAAAAAAGGAAAGAAGTCAGTGATTAGTGGGATAATGTTGTCTATCTAAAGCAGCTTTTATAATAACAAACTACATCACAAGCTTCTCGTATAATTGTTTCAGAAGTGTGTTGGTGAAACGAGTCAAGCTGCTCTAACCCTGTTACGACTCTGCTGTCTGATTCCACAGAGCACGAAGAGGAAGCCATGTCGGAGAAGAAGCCACGAGCCTCAGACACTCGTCCCAAGTCAGGCCTCCGCAGCTGGAGCGCAGACAGTTATATCTGGCGGCCAAAGAAACGCTCCCGGAGTTCCCGGAGCGGCGGGTTGAGTCCTGGGGGGCTCGAGGCGGAGGGGGCAGAGGAGCTGGGCGTGCGGTCCACTTCCTGTCCAAGGCGCCGGAGAGAGAGGAAGTGTAGCTGCAGCGCTCTTGGGGACGCATTGACGTCTGCAGACATGGAGGTGGTGTGTCGGAAGGCCTTGAGCCGGCGCTCTCTACGGCAGAAGTTCCAGGACGCTGTGGGCCAGTGTTTCCCTCTGCGCTCGCACCATCACCACCATCACCACCACCATCCACCAGGCTCCTCTCGGCCCTTCTCTGTGCTCTTCAGGTCCAAACGCAAGATCCACGTCTCGGAGCTCATGCAGGACAAGTGTCCCTTCTCGCCAAAGTCTGAACTGGCCCGATGCTGGCACCTTATAAAGAATCACGCCACCCAATCCGATGCCCTCAAGGACATGGAGGCTCCCCTGAAACCCAATGTCTCATCATCGTCTACCTCACCCCCACAGACGCCGCTCTCCTGGGAGGAAATCTGCTGCTCCCCAGGGCCTGGAAGCACCGGTCTGGAGGACTGGGACCCTTCTTGTCCTAATGGGGGAGCAGAGGGCAGCTGCAGGGGCACTGACGACATCCTGGTCCCGGATCTTCTCCAGATCAACAACAGCCCCTCTTACTGGGGTGTGTTGAACCGCTTTGAGGCCGAGGAGCTCCTGGAGGGCCAGCCGGAGGGAACCTTCCTGCTCCGAGACTCTGCCCAGGACGAGTTCCTCTTCTCTGTCAGCTTCCGTCGCTACAGCCGCTCCCTGCACGCTCGCATCGAGCAGAACGGCAAGCGTTTCAGTTTTGATGTGCACGACCCGTGCATGTACCGGGATCCCAGCGTGACCGGACTGCTGAGACACTACAGCGACCCGGCCACCTGCCTCTTCTTTGAGCCGCTGCTTTCCCGGCCGCTGCTGAGGACATTTCCTTTCTCCCTGCAGCACCTGTGCAGGGCTGCGATATGCAGCAGCACCACATACCAGGGCGTGAACAGCCTGCCGCTGCCCCCACAGCTCAGGGACTACCTCAGGCAGTACCACATTAAATGTGAGGGGGCCTGCGCCTTGTGACGGAGAGAACACGCATTGTCGTGCCATGGGAGGGAAAGACTGAACAAGACAAAAGGTCCTTTTGACCAAAAAGCTAAATTATGGCCATTAAATTCCAACAAGCTTTGCCGTTGCTTTTAGGTGTAAATGGGGCAGAGCTGGTGCTTTAAAGACGTTTCTACTGCATCAAGACATAGAACAACTCATTGTCTTCTGTCTGTCACAAGCCTGAGATGTCCCCTCCAACATCCCTCGGTACTAAGGGAAACTTTGAAACTCCTATTTAGTTTTCCTCTCACGGCCATATTGACACTAACTGGAGCCAAGGTCATGAGACGCCAGTTGTAAATCTGCCTTAATGTCCTAAGTGGAGTAGAATCGCTGAGACATTAAACTTTAATCGTCACTTTCAGTGGAATATTGACTCTGTTGGAGTTGGAGAACTTTCCCTTTGACGTGTACTCATGGCTAATGGCCACTAGAGGAACTGCACCTTTCACGGCCCCTGGCTGTGGCCGAATTCACGTGATGCTTTGCTGCAGCACCGTCCTGAACCACGACCAATAACCGAGGGTTAGAGGAACAGAGACTCCAGCTGCATCCAGTAATATGCAATATATCATAAATTCATGTGTTGTAGTCTTATCGTATACACTCATCCATTCAATATCATCACCCACTAATCCTTAACTGTCATGTGGAACCCACCTCACACACTGCCTTCTGCTCTGCGGCCACTTGATGGCAGCATAAGTGCACCGATGACGTTTGGTCACTTTGTCTTTTTCACTTCACAGCTTCAGTCACGGCTGATAATTCGTCTGTAAGCTGCCATTACAACATCAGTTGTGATAATAAAGAATTATCATTTAAAAAACTGTGGATTTAGAGAACAGTTCACTTTAAGCACTATATCCTGAAACCACCTGAATCACTGTGATGGCCTCTCGTCTCCAAGCATATATTGTATTCATCCCCGCTGATGCAAAAAAACAATAAATGTCATTTACACTGCCTCTGCATGTTTCACAGGGTTTTGTCGTCTCTGGGTTTAATGGTGCAGCAGAACTTCAGACAGGCTAATAGTGTGGAAAATTCAGCTTCTGAAGAATCGAGCTGCAAACAGTTCCTCCCGCTCTCTCTGCAAAGGACACCTCTAAATGCCAGCGCCTCTGCAGGAGCACACGAGAGATAAGGACATGAAAGAGCCTCATCGCCGGAGAGGAATTCAGATTTCCTTTTTAAATTGATTCATGTGTCATTCAGCGTCTGTTGAACCTGGAGTGTGAAACATTTTAATATATATAATTTTACCCCGAGGCGTCTACAAGAGAACGTATAAAATATTCATCAAGCTGGGGTTTTTAGAACCAAGAAGTATATTTATCAAACAGATGTCATCATTTTACTTTAACGCGCTCGAGTAGATTTTGTACCTTTTTCTTTTCATCAAAGTTCACGATTTCTCTTTCAATCACATCTGCAGAATTGGTTCTGGTTTAGTCTGCGGAGTCCGGATGTTACATTCGTTTAAAGACACAAACATTCAGTCAAAGTTAAACCTTAAATAAACGTATCAGTCTCTCAGATCATCTTCACAACTAAAAGCTCAGGGGGAAGATTTGTTTTGTTTTCACGTCAGACATTTTCTAACGTCTCAGTGAAAAAGCTCACATGCAAAATAACACGATTAGCTAGTATCAGCTGAATAACAGATCTTTTCTCCCTAAAGTTTCCCTTAAGCCTGAAACATGCTTCTGCGACTGCGTCTGCGTCTTTTCACGCCGCTGTGGCGCAAGACTCGTTGTCATTCATGCTTCCCCAACCGTTGCGCGTCTTACAAAGCAATTCCGCGCCAGAACACTAGGCGGAGTAATGCTTTTTGTCGAAGACGACCTGAGAGACGCCTTCTTTCTTCTTCATCGATTGTTTATTTACATAGCTACTGCGGCTCCTTGTAGCCTTTTTCAGGCGGACAAATACGCCAGTCAGTGACGGGTTATACAAGTGGACATACTTTCGGATGTCTTCTGCCAAAAGCTCTTCTATTTGGTCCATATTCATTCTTCTAAATCTCCCGTTGTTTCTGCCTGTATTATGGGGCATGAAACCGGGAATGCAGCTCCAGAAGGGATGTAGAGCAGACCAATCACAGCCTTGCGGGCTGAGTGAGCTGTCGGAGCTTTGCCGTAAATTTTAGAAAAGTGGGGCGACGCCCGTCAGCACGTAAGAAGGGATACATAAGCACGTAAGGGACCCGGAAGGGCTCTTGCGCTTACGGGCCCGTGAAAACGCAGAAGCATGTTTCAGGCTTTAGCCTTTAAATTCTTACTTATTATACAGACATATTGAATTTTCTAGAATAAAGTGTAAATGTTGAGCTACCAGTCTTTCATTTTCCAAACTTGATGGTGATGTTCCTCTCCAGCTCATTCTTGAACCTGACAGTGTGAACACCAGAGATGGCCTTCACCACTGTGGACTTTCCATGAGCCACGTGACCGATGGTACCTGGATGGAGGGGAGTCCAAACCCAGTCTTTATGAAGGGAGCTGGTGATTGCAGCGTGATTCAAATACAATCAAAGCCAAGGAGAGATTTCATGATCGAAATTGATGATGGCCTGTCTGCTGATGATCTCTGGAGAAAGAGGCGTCAGGGTGGACACATTCTGGAAAACAATGGGGGCAGGAGCTGTTTGGGCCAGATATATGGCCTTCACACAATAACTTATAATAACCTTTGGTGTTAATCTTGAAGTTGGTGCAAATGTGTGTGAGTCACATCGCTGGTCAGTCTCACAACTGTCTTGATAAGAGGTCTGATAAGAGCCGCTGCCTGTTGTGGAGACACAACACGACCAAACTTTTCTGCATTAAAGTATAACTCCCTTAGCTGTAGTCAACATCACATAGAGATTTGTTTATGAAACACAAAACTAAAGCTGGCATGAAGTGAAGATTTTGCCCGGCGGCTGTCAGAGGAGGGGCCTGACTGGGAGCGCCTGCTCGTCATTTCCTGATTCCAGTGCCAAGAGACTAGTACTACGCCTGCGCACCATTAAGGAAGACTTCCCTTCATTATTGACCAATCAAGTTATACCTAATGTTATAAAATATTACAACCGCCGTCCGTGCAACTCTTGATTACCCCAGTGCTGCTAGAGGGCTGGGGCTGTGCGTTGGGTGCCCATTGCTTTGCTGTAACTTTTCATACCTTTTCATTGCTTCTAAATAAATACTTGTTTAACCAAAGCGAGACCGGCTCTTCTCATATTTGGAAAAAAATAAACAAGTTTGATCACATCCTAAATTAGGATTGAGACGCAAACACCATCTTTACCACATATATAACCACATGTAACTGTTTGTATAAATATAATTGTGGTTAAAAGCCTGTAAACACAGATATGATCCATCACGACAACTAATTGACATTAGTGCTGATATTAGTTGAACTTCGCGAATGAAGCTGAAGAAGAGTGGAGGAAAGACGTCACTGATAACATCCACATGTTCACTTGTTAATATGAATTAAGGTTAAGCGTCTCTCAGAGAGAGAGACAGAGACAGAGAGAGACAGAGAGAGACAGAGAGAGATAGAGACAGAGATACGGAGAGAGATAAGTCTGGTGTGTTTCCTCCTCTGACCTGTTCTCACTTTACACTTTAACAATAAACACTGAGTTCATTCGTTACAATCACCTGAGTGTGTGAATGTGTGTGTGTGTGTGTGTGTGTGTGTGTGTGTGTGTGTCCTCCCTTGGTATTTTTGGGTGTGTTTCTTGAACAGACTTGTTTGTCCTGATTCCTTTGAGCTCACAGTGTTTTTCCTCTCAGACTGAAGATGAGTGGACAGAGCAGAGATATATATAAGTCCGGTGTGTTTCCTCCTCTGACCTGTTCTCACTTTAACAATAAACACTGGGTTAGGACACTTTGTTTGATTCGCTCTTGAGTTATGATACACACGTTTAAACCTGCTACACAACATGTGCACAGACAGGACACACACACGCACACACACACACACACACACATTAACACAATCACACACACGTAAATGCAGAGAGGAGGAGCCTCCAGTGAAGTGAAAGTGTTCAGACTCGTGTAAAGAACAGACGGGGGAAACGTGAAGTCTGAGGCTGGTGAGTTTTCAGCAACATTTATATTATTCATTCATATTATTTCACTGTCACAGACTCTGAGTGAGTTTTCTACTCGTGGACTTTAGAGAGAAGTCGATTCAGAATGAACTTCTGTCAGTCAATCAACAGTTTGACTCGACGCTGTGATTGGCTGAGTCCAACACATTAAACCTACAAGTGTCTCAGGTTACCGTGACAACAGGGACACAGTGTAGGAGGGTTGACTCTGTTATATTTGAAGAAACACTGAGTTAACGTACCTGGCTTCATTGTGTGTGTTTGAGCTCACAATGTATTTCCTCTCAGACTGAAGATGAGTGGTTATGAGGAGGAAGAGGAGGACAGAGCAGAGTCTCCAGGGTTCAACTGTGTGTCTCTGAAGAGTGACTGGTCCATGGGAGAACCTCCAAACTTCAGTAAAGAAGCTGGACCTTCACACACAAAGTAAGAGACCTGCTACAAACATGTGAAGCTCCAAACTGAATCCTCAGAGAATGAACCAGTGACTGATGTGTTCTGAATAAAAACATGTTTGTGTTTGCAGAGGTCAGGACCAGAGACTGAGAGCAGAGTCTCCAGGGTCCAGCTGTCTGTCTCTGAAGAGTGACCGGTCCATGGGAGAACCTCCAAACTTCAGTAAAGAAGCTGGACCTTCACACACAAAGTAAGAGACCTGCTACAAACATGTGAAGCTCCAAACTGAATCCTCAGAGAATGAACCAGTGACTGATGTGTTCTGAATAAAAACATGTTTGTGTTTGCAGAGGTCAGGACCAGAGACTGAGAGCAGAGTCTCCAGGGTCCAGCTGTCTGTCTCTGAAGAGTGACCGGTCCATGGGAGAACCTCCAAACTTCAGTAAAGAACCTGGACCCTCACACACAGAGTAAGAGACCTGCTACAAACATGTGAACCTGCAAACTTTCTCTCAGTGTTTATTTGGTCGAGGTCACTGCTTGTAGCTCTAAATATGTTTTCATGTTGGCGTGTTGATGCTGACCACTGAGGTCACTTTGTTCTCGTAAATCATCTTAGAAAAAAACACATTCATTGTGGACAAAGGGGGAAGGAATAGCTGCAGGGCCCCAGCTTATCCAACAGATGATCTTTAGTGACACAGGTGTACAAATAGAAGATCTCAGGAGTCTTAGGCAACATCAACATTACTGTATTTTAGTTTTAAACAGAGTAATGTTGCCATATTTCCACCTCACACATAAAGTAACAGACCACAAACCCCATCAACCTCCAAACTGCTCTCTGTTCATTTAGTTGATGTCACTGCTTGTAACAGGAGCTCTTAAACGAGGTGAAGAACATTCGCTCATTAGAAACCAGGGGTCTCACTCATCATACTCATACAACTGTTTAGACTTCAATGGTCAAAAGTCTCTGACCTCATGAGTCTGGAAACAATTGGCAGTATTTCTAGTTTTAACCTGTTTGTCTTGTGCTTCTCATACCTCCATTTCGCTGTCAATCAATCATGACAAAATGACAACCTGTGACTGTGACATGTGAGTTATCAGGAAATGTCTTCACAGGGAGAGGAAGAGGAGTCATGTTTCTGAGGAGGAGCAGTCGTCCTGCTGTGCTTCGTGTCAGGACGTCCTGAAGGATCCAGTCTCCACCAGCTGTGGACACTGGTTCTGCAGACAATGCACCACCTCATACTGGGACCAGTCTGGTTCTTCTGGACACTCCTCCTGTTTCCAGTGTGGACAAAGATCCAGAACAGGAGCTGGAGCTCCGACAGCCGGTCAGAGCAGCACTGTACATGTGTCTGCTGATGTCTTCAATTCTGACAACAGCACATGTGGTTTTATTTTGTTCCTTCATACAGCATCAACATTTAACATCGTTAGAAAAGCACAAAGTTAAAAAGCTTTTATTTTCTGTAGTTTTTCTGTATCTGATGAAAACAATCAGCAGATTCTCAGATTCTCTGTCTCTCACATTGTTTCTTGTCTTTCAGCAGATCGTGGTCTGCAGGAGGTTGTAGATGAACATAAGCTCAGTGTGAGGAGGAGATGTGAACATGTGACTGAAGGAACTGATGGAACAGGAAGTAGAACCCTCCTCAACAGGATCTACACTGAGCTCTACATCACAGAGGGACAGAGTGAAGAGGTTAATACTCAACATGAGGTGAGGCAGCTTGAGACGGCTTCCAAGAAGAAGTTCCTCCAGGACACTCCCATCAAGGTCCACGACATCTTTAAAGCCTCCACTGACCAGCAGAGCAGCATCAGAGTCGTCCTGACCAACGGCGTCGCTGGAGTTGGAAAAACCTTCTCGGTGCAGAAGTTCACTCTGGACTGGGCAGAGGGTTTAGAGAACCAGGATGTGGGTCTGCTGACTGTGCTTTCGTTCAGGGAGCTGAACCTGGTGAAGGACCAGCAGCACAGTCTTCTCACGCTGCTCCATGTTTTCCATCCAGCGTTACAGAAGCTCACTGCAGAGACGCTCGCTGTCTGTAAACCTTTGTTCATCTTTGACGGCCTGGATGAAAGCAGACCTTCTCTGGACTTCAACCACAGGGAGCTTGTGTCTGAGGTCACACAGAGGTCATCAGTCAACGTGCTGCTGACAAACCTCATCCGGGGGAATCTGCTTCCCTCAGCTCTCGTCTGGATAACCTCCAGACCTGCGGCGGCCAATCAGATCCCTCCTGCATGTGTTGACAGGGTCACAGAAGTACGAGGCTTCACTGACTCCCAGAAGGAGGAGTACTTCAGGAGGAGATTCAGTGATGAAGAGCTGTGCAGCAGAATCATCTCACACATCAAGACGTCCAGGAGCCTCCACATCATGTGTCAAATCCCAGTCTTCTGCTGGATCAGTGC
Organism: Pleuronectes platessa; assembly: GCF_947347685.1. Taxonomy (NCBI): domain Eukaryota; kingdom Metazoa; phylum Chordata; class Actinopteri; order Pleuronectiformes; family Pleuronectidae; genus Pleuronectes; species Pleuronectes platessa. The sequence goes on from NC_070626.1 coordinate 30,710,417, forward strand.
TACAGTTCTGGAGCACATGTTGACCACAGACCAGAGAGGAGAGCTGCCCAAGACCCTGACTGACCTGTACTCACACTTCCTGCTGGTTCAGACAAAGAGGAAGAACAACAAGTACGCTGCGGGACATGAGACGACTCCACAGCAGCTGACGGAGGCTGACAGGGACGTTCTCCTGAAGCTGGGGAGGCTGGCACTTAAACATCTGGAGGAAGGAAATATCATGTTCTACCAAGAAGACCTGGAATGGTGTGGTCTTAATGTCACAGAGGCCTCGGTGTACTCAGGAGTTTGTACTGAGATCTTCAGAAGAGAGTGTGTGATCTTCCAGAAATCAGTCTACTGCTTTGTTCATCTGAGCGTTCAGGAGTTTCTGGCTGCAGTCTACATGTTCCACTGTTACACCAAGAGGAACACAGAAGAACTCAACAACTTCTTGGGAACATATGGGGACACACACAGTACCTTCTCCCTGGATGACCTCCTGAAGAGAACCATGGAGAAATCACTCACCAGTACAAATGGTCATCTGGACCTGTTTGTTCGCTTCCTTCATGGCCTCAGTCTGGAGTCCAACCAGAGAGTCTTAGGAGGCCTGCTGGGTCGGACAGGGAACAATCCAAATATCATCCAGAGAGTCTTACGAGGCCTGCTTAGTTGGACAGGGAACAATCAAAAGATCATCCAGAGAGTCATCAACAACCTGAAGGAGATGCAGAGTGGTGGCATTTCTCCTGACAGAAGCATTAACATCTTCCACTGTCTGACTGAGATGAACGACCACTCAGTTCATCAGCAGGTGAAACAGTTCCTGACGTCAGAGAACAGATCGAAGGAGAAACTCTCTGAGATCCACTGCTCAGCTCTGGCCTACATGCTGCAGATGTCAGAGGAGGTTCTGGATGAGTTGGACCTGATGAAGTTTAACACATCATACCAGGGTCGACTGAGACTGATCCCAGCTGTGAGGAACTGCAGGAAGGCTCGGTGAGTCCAGACATGATCAATAACATGTTCAATCAATGGAGATGAGTCGTTCTTCAAATAAACTCAGTGTTAAATGATCCTCATTGTTTTGGGCAGCATGGTGTTGCAGTGGTCAACACTGTTAGTGCAGCCTTTCTGTGAGGAGGAGGTTCTCCTGGTGTCTGCCGAGTTTTCTCTGGGAACAGCTTCCTCCACAAACCAAAAGACATACAGATCGGAGTTAGGTTGATTGGAGACTGACATTCAGTGTCAGCTGAGATTGGCTCCAGGCCTCTGAGACCGTTGTGTATAAGAAAAGAAACAGCGTTGGTCATTTGTCTTAAATGTCAATTATTACAAACATTAGATAATATGAAGTTCAACAGGCCTTCTTCAGGACACAAAATGGCGAATACCTACGCACATGCACAGAAACATAACACATGCTGAAACACTCTGAACTAACTCTTAAATGAAAATGAACCATAACAAAATGAAACGGCTGAAATGCTATAACATTACAAAGAAAATGAATCATTCTAAACACTAACTTTCAGCCAAGAAATTTACACATTAGTGTCGAGCTGTCCAAAATATTTACCGCTTCAGCCAGCTCCAACGCATTCTAAGGAGAGGCGGTGGTCTAGTGGCAGAAACTTGGACTATGGGCAGAGAAGGTCTCTGGTTCGTCTCTGGTTCGACTAAATGGATCTTAAAAAATCTTAATCATTCTGATGAGAGCCTGGAAAATACTCATAATGTCCCCCGCGACCAATAGACAGTATACAATACCCAATATAATAAACCAATAATTAACTAAATCAGAGGGAGTTTTGGTGGAATGCACAATTTTAATACCTGCTACATATATACATTATCATTGTTCTCATTAACATATAAGAGCAACTAGATCAGATGTGGAGAGTGAAATCAAAGTATTGTTAATTTCGTTGACGAAAACTATGACGAAAAATATTCGTTAACGAACTTTTTTCCATGACGAAGACGAAACGAAAATAATTTTGTTAAACATCATCGTATCAGGCCGTCATGAAGTATCAGGAGTGGGCGAGTGAGTGTGTGTTTCTCTGTCTGTGTGTGTCTGTGTGTGTGTGCCCCAGATAGCGCACCGGTCCCGAGGCTCCGCCCCCTGCCCCGCTCACTCGCTCAGAGACACAAGATCAAAGCTCGTTCACGTGAAGCAGCCGCTCAGTGTCTGACTGCTTCTTAACTATGGAAACATTGAAAACACAGAGTTTCTCTGGTCTCAGCTGCTCAGAGATCAGCGCAGCAGCTTCTTGATCAGCGCAGAAGATGCAGGTGGTTTGTATCGAGCTTCAGTTTCTGTGTTCGCCTCCAGTCTGACCTGCTCTCAGTTTTTAAAACTAAATATATATTTTAAGCTATTAGGCTGCTGCTATATGATTTATTTCAAAATAGGGTACTTCTTATTTCATACATTAACCACACATATTGGGAGGACTCAAATAACCCTACAAAGTTCGGTTTTTAATTTATTTCAAAGTAGCCCGACACTTGCATCTGTATTTTCTTCTCTTCATAAGTGTTCTGTGTTTTCCTTTGTTGTAAAATGTACAAATAGCTATAAAATGTCAAGAGTTTTGTTTATTGTCGTTCTATAATTTCAGAAATGCAACATATTATAGTTTAGTATAGTATAACTTTATATTAGACTTTATTAGCTTTGTTATCAAATATGTTTTGCGGCTCCAGACAAATTTTATTTGGGGGATGAGGGGGCAAAATTACTCTTTTGAAAGTTAAGGTTGCCAACCCCTGCTATAGACCTATGCTAGGAGGGATATCTAATGGACAATCTAAGTACTGCAGGCTGGACTATTATGCAGCTTTAGACACAACACAGTGTCCCTGGGCCTGAGAAGGGAAGAAAAGGAGTTTAATGTGGCTATTAAATGTGACTAAAACTAGACTAAAATGTAATTCGTTTTCGTCGACTAAAACTATAAAGGATAAAAATGACTAAATGTGACTAAAACTAATATGCATTTTCATCAAAAGACTAAGACTAAGACTAAATCAAAAATAGCTGCCAAAATTAACACTGAATCAAAGTGATCACTGCTGGAATCTTCCATATATCTATTTATAAATATATAAGGCCTGTCAAAATTAACGCTGTAACGCGGGTTGATTAATTTGTGGAATTAACGTGATAATTATTTTAATGCATTAACACATGCCGCTCCATGAACCAATCCATTAAACATCATGAAAATGACTCGTCAACATGTTGTGCTCAGTCCAACACGAGACGCTCACAGTCAAGACTCAGTGTTAAATGAGCGACATGCAGACATGATCCGACTCCATCGATTCAGAACCAAACACATGACCGGACATTTGTCTCCTGAATCATCCCAATAAAATATGACCTGTGAACGTGAACTAGTTCATTTTCATCTGCATGAACTGAACTTGGAACTCGTTCTTTTTAAGTGTGAACTGGATCAACACTGCTTCTGCAGATGGGCTCAGATTCAAACTTTACAATCACATTTAATTGTGTAAGGTTTGGTTGTTTGTTTGATTAAAAAAGAAGGAGCAAAGGCTAAGAAGCCCCGATTGTTTAGCATAAAGGTTCTTTGAGTTTGATCAAAATAAATGTTCAAATAACATCATCCTATGTTTGCTCAGAGGCAAAGCAAAGAGACAGCCATATTTATTCATGGTGTTGTTGTTGTTTTTTTTCAATCTTAACTATCATTTGGACTAATGTTAAATGTACATATCCACCTTCTGTATACTATCTTTCTGTCCCCACAACAATATACAGAGATAAATAGGATTTTTCGGGCATTTTGTTTAATAGTTTGTTATAACCACTGGAAACTGGAATGAAGATAATGAGATGACTTCTTTATTGCGTACAAATAAAAGCAGCCTCAAGTGCGTTCCCGGACGCATCACATTGAACACCTTGTGTTACACATTTAGAAACGGTGATTAATCAGATAAATCACAGCATCTGTTTAGGATGACAATCACTGACTGTTCGTTTAAACTGAAGAAGCAGAACTGGAAATATTGTTTATTCTTCTTTCTGGTGTAACTAGAATTACCACCCTGCGTTTGTACTCCACCACCAACCAGTGCAGTGTCCGTCCCTCCAGGTTCCTGACATGTTGCCTTCACAATAATATGAGGTCACTGTGAACTTTGACCTTTGACCACTGAAATCTAATCAGTTTATCTTCGAGTCCAACTGGTCAAAATGTAAAGAAATCCCCTAAAGACAGACTTGAGACATCATGTTGAAGAGGCCAGAAACAAGTTGTGTGACCTTGACCTTTGACCTTTGACCACCTGAATCTAATGAGTTCCTCCGTCAGTCTGAATGAACGCTTGAACGAAATTTGATTCTCTTGAGGAGTTTTTAACATGTTCATGAGACAAAAGGGGATTTACCAGGGTGAGGGTCACATGATCATGTTTTGTATGAATGTTGTGTTTTCTGATTTTATTCTAACAGATATTTTCTTTAATAATAGACTCGGTAGTTGTCGACTCTCAAAGACTCACTGTGAAGTCGTGGCCTCAGCTCTGAAGTCAGACCCCTCACATCTGAGAGAACTGGATCTGAGTGACAACTACCTGAAGGATTCAGGAGTGAAGCTGTGTTCTGGACTGGAGAGTCCAAACTATCGACTGGAGACTCTGAGATCCTTAAATCCTTCTTCACTTTTCCAACTTTCTTTCTTATTGGGTCATTATTTATTTAAATTGTCTCAGCTCTGCTCTGCTCACTGTCCCTCAGTCATCTGTCACTCACCCAGCCTGTCAGCCACGTCCACCTCATCAACTCCATTCACCTGCACTCACCTGTTCCTGATCACTAAGAAAGTGTCAGTAAATAACATGTGGACTGAGGCCGAGCACTCGTCCTCCTCAGGTTTTCAAAATAAGACCAGTCTTTTTGAAACACGTTGGACAGTTGATAAGTATAGAAACAAACAGGAAGTGACTGTCAGGAGCCATCACTACTTTAAACAGTGTTTAATTACACAAACCTGCTCAGTGACCAAACACACAGAGAAGAAGGAGATTAATGAAATAATGGTCCAACATGTCTGATCTGATATTTATCTTCAGGTCACAGACTGGACTGAGGTCAGCAGCATGTTGAGAGTCTGTGTTGACATGATGACGATCCATAACAAAAGGAGGACACAGTCAAATATTCATATTTCTTTATTCAGGTTGGAGGATTGCAGTCTGTCAGAGATCAGCTGTTCTTCTCTGGCTTCAGCTCTGAGGTCAAACCCCTCTCATCTGAGAGAACTGGATCTGAGTAACAACAACCTGCAGGACTCAGGAGTGAAGGAGCTGTGTGGTTTTCTACTGAGTCCAACCTGTCGACTGGAGACTCTGAGGTCAGTTCACTGACTGACTTTTGTAGATAGTAACTATAATACAGCATTTATACACAATTGATCTCATTTAATTCTAATTTAACATAATTCCTCTTAATACATAACTTGAATCCATTCATTAATTAATATGTGACGTTTTAAATATTCAGCTACTTGTTAAAACACTGAGTTTAGTTCTGGATTTCCTAAACTGATCTGCAGGACAGAGACCGGGTCCAAATAATATATTTTTGCTGAATCAGGACTCGTTTTTAGTCCAACATGTCTGATTTCATATTTATCTTCCATGTTATGAGTCTGTGTTGACATGAATATTTTTTCTTTTATTTTCACACATGAACTCAGTTTAATTTACAGTTAAGTTTTATCCTTTACACAGGTTGAAGAGCTGCAGTCTGTCAGAGATCAGCTGTTCTTCTCTGGCTTCAGATCTGAGGTCAAACCCCTCTCATCTGAGAGAACTGGATCTGAGCTACAACGACCTGCAGGACTCAGGAGTAAAGGAGCTGTGTGGTTTTCTACAGAGTCTAACCTGTCGACTGGAGACTCTGAGGTCAGTTCACTGACTGACTTTTGTAGATCTCATATCTATAATACAGCATTTATACCCAATTGATCTAATTAATTCTAATTCAACATAATTCCTCTTCATACATAACTTGAATCTATTCAATAAATAAAATGTGACATTATGAATATTCAGCTACTTGTTAAAACACATCTGAGTTTAGTTCTGGATTTCCTAAACTGATCTGCAGGACAGAGGCGGGGTCCAAATAATATATTTTTGCTGAGTCAGGACTCGATTTTAGTCCAACATGTCTGATTTCATATTTATCTTCCATGTTATGATTCTTTGCTGACATGAATATTAGTCTGTTATTTTCACACATGAACTCAGTTTAATTTACAGTTAAGTTTGATCCTTTATCCAGGTTGAAGAGCTGCAGACTGACAGAGATCAGCTGTTCTTCTCTGGCTTCAGCTCTGAGGTCAAACCCCTCTCATCTCAGAGAACTGGATCTGACTGACAACGACCTGCAGGACTCAGGAGTGAAGGAGCTGTGTGGTTTTCTACAGAGTCCAACCTGTCGTCTGGAGACTCTGAGGTCGGTTCACTGACTTACTTTTGTAGATCTCATATCTATAATACAGCATTTATACCCAATTGATCTAATTCATTCTAATTCAACATATTTCCTCTTCAAACATAACTTGAATCTATTCAATAAGTAATATGTGACATTATGAATATTCAGCTACTTGTTAAAACACATCTGAGTTAAGTTCTGGATTTCCTAAACTGATCTGCAGGACAGAGACCGGGTCCAAATAATATATTTTTGCTGAATCAGGACTCGTTTTTAGTCCAACATGTCTGATTTCATATTTATCTTCCATGTTATGAGTCTGGGCTCACATTAATATTTGTATGTTATTTTCACACATGAACTCAGTTTAATTTACAGTGAAGTTGTATCCTGTATCCAGGTTCACGAGCTGCAGACTGTCAGAGATCAGCTGTTCTTCTCTGGCTTCAGCTCTGAGGTCAAACCCCTCTCATCTGAGAGAACTGGATCTGAGTGACAACAGCCTGCAGGACTCAGGAGTGAAGGAGCTGTGTGGTTTTCTACTGAGTCCAACCTGTCGACTGGAGACTCTGAGGTCAGTTCACTGACTGACTTTTGTAGATCTCATATCTATATAACAGTATTTATACCCAATTGATCTCATTTAATTCTAATTTAACAAAATTCATACATAACTTGAATCTATTCATTAATTAATCTGTGACATTTTAAATATTCAGCTACTTGTTAAAACACATCTGAGTTTAGTTCTTGATTTCCTAAACTGATCTGCAGGACAGAGACCGGGTCCAAATAAAATATTTTTACTGAATCAGGACTCGTTTTTAGTCCAACATGTCTGATTTCATATTTCTCTCCCATCTTTTGATTCTTTGCTGACATGAATATTTGTGTGTTATTTTCATACATGAACTCAGTTTAAATTACAGAGAAGTTTTATCCTTTATTCAGGTTGGAGAGCTGCAGACTTTCTTTCTTATTGGGTCATTATTTATTTAAATTGTCTCAGCTCTGCTCTGCTCACTGTCCCTCAGTCATCTGTCACTCACCCAGCCTGTCAGCCACGTCCACCTCATCAACTCCATTCACCTGCACTCACCTGTTCCTGATCACTAAGAAAGTGTCAGTAAATAACATGTGGACTGAGGCCGAGCACTCGTCCTCCTCAGGTTTTCAAAATAAGACCAGTCTTTTTGAAACACGTTGGACAGTTGATAAGTATAGAAACAAACAGGAAGTGACTGTCAGGAGCCATCACTACTTTAAACAGTGTTTAATTACACAAACCTGCTCAGTGACCAAACACACAGAGAAGAAGGAGATTAATGAAACAATGGTCCAACATGTCTGATCTGATATTTATCTTCAGGTCACAGACTGGACTGAGGTCAGCAGCATGTTGAGAGTCTGTGTTGACATGATGACGATCCATAACAAAAGGAGGACACAGTCAAATATTCATATTTCTTTATTCAGGTTGGAGGATTGCAGTCTGTCAGAGATCAGCTGTTCTTATCTGGCCTCAGCTCTGAAGTCAGACCCCTCACATTTGAGAGAACTGGATCTGAGTCGAAACTACCTGCAGGACTCAGGAGTGAAGCTGCTATGTTCTGGACTGGAGAGTCCAAACTATCGACTGGAGACTCTGAGGTCCTTAAATCCTTCTTCACTTTTCAGACTTTCTTTCTTATTGGTTCATTATTTATTTCAATTGTCTCAGTTCTGCTCTGCTCACTGTCCCTCAGTCATCTGTCACTCACCCAGCCTGTTCACTGACTGACTTTTGTAGATCACATATCTATAATACATCATTTATACAAAATCTATCTCATTTAATTCTAATTTAACATAATTCCTCTTAATACATAACATGAATCTATTCATCAATTATTCTGTGACATTTTAAATATTCAGCTACTTGTTAAAACACTGAGTTTAGTTCTGGATTTCCTAAACTGATCTGCAGGACAGAGGTCGAGTCCAAATAATATATTTTTACTGAATCAGGACTCGTTTTTAGTCCAACATGTCTGATTTCATATTTATCTTCCATGTTATGAGTCTGTGCTGACATGAATATTTGTTATTTTTACACATGAACTCAGTTTAATTTACTGTTAAGTTTTATCCTTTATTCAGGTTGATTGGCTGCAGACTGTCAAAGATCAGCTGTTCTTCTCTGGCTTCAGCTCTGAGGTCAAACCCCTCTCATCTGAGAGAACTGGATCTGAGTGACAACTACCTGCAGGGCTCAGGAGTGAAGGAGCTGCTTGATCTACAGCAGAGTCCAACCTGTCGACTGGAGACTCTGAGGTCAGTAGATGGTTGGAGTCAGTCCACGCTGCTTTCATCAGTATTTTACTAAACACAGTCAGTATCACAGATCCAGGGTCTGTGCTACCAAGCAGGATTTGTGGTTATCAGGTTTCAGTCTTACGAAGCTCACCCACTTCTTAACGAGGTTAATCACCATGGTTACTTCTGATGAACAGCTAACCTGCAACATGTTAAATTGGAGATCAACCCGTATAGAAGCTCCGCCCACTGACCACAGTGACTCTACACTGTTGTGTGGTGCACACTCTCCTTAAAGGGACGGATAAGGGAAGTTGATCTCTAACAGAGACAGTGAGACAGTGCGTTTCCTAAGTGTCAGTGTGTGTCGTCAGTGTGTGTTCTCAGAGTCAGTGTGTGTCCTTAGAGACAGTGAGACAGTGTGTGTCCTCAGAGACAGTGTGTGTCCTCGGAGTCAGTGAGACAGTTGTGTCGTCAGAGACAGTGTGTGTCCTCAGAGACAGTGTGTGTCCTCAGAGTCAGTGAGTCAGTCTGTGTCCTAAGAGTCAGTCTGTGTCCTCAGCGACAATGTGTGTCCTCAGAGTCAGTCTTTGTCCTCAGTCAGTGAGACAGTGTGTGTCCTCAGAGACAGTGTGTGTGTCCTCAGAGTCAGTGTGTGTCCTCAGAGACAATGTGTGTCCTCAGAGTCAGTGAGACAGTGTGTGTCCTCAGAGTCATTGTGTGTGTATTCAGATACAGTGTGTTTCCTCAGAGTCAGTGTGTGTCCTCAGAGACAGTGAGTCAGTGTGTGTCTTCAGTCAGGGAGACAGTGTGTTTCATCAGAGACAGTGAGACAGTGTGTGTCCTCAGAGTCAGTGTGTGTCCTCAGAGACAGTGTGTGTCCTCAGAGTCAGTGAGACAGTGTGTGTCTTCAGAGTCAACGTGTGTCCTCAGAGTCATTGTGTGTGTCTTCAGATACAGTGTATGTCCTCTAAGTCAGTGTGTGTCCTCAGAGACAGTGTGTGTCCTCAGAGTCAGTGAGTCAGTCTGTGTCCTAAGAGTCAGTCTGTGTCCTCAGAGTCAGTGTGTGTCCTCAGAGTCAGTGTGTGTCCTCAGAGTCAGTGAGACAGTGTGTGTCCTCAGAGACAGTGTGTGTCCTCAGAGTCAGTGAGACAGTGTGTGTCCTCAGAGACAGTGTGTGTCCTCAGAGTCAGTGAGACAGTGTGTGTCCTCAGAGTCATTGTGTGTGTATTCAGATATAGTGTGTTTCCTCAGAGTCAGTGTGTGTCCTCAGAGACAGTGAGTCAGTGTGTGTCATCAGCAGTGTTGGGAGTAACGCGCTACAAAGTAACGCGTTACTGTAATTCCACTACTTTTAGCGGTAACGAGCATGTAACGAAGTATTTTTTTAAATCAAGTAGCGCAGTTACAATATCCGAAATTTAAATGAGTTCGTTACTCGCGTTACTCTCTTTTGAGAAAAGAAGAAAACAAGTGAAGCAGATCCCCGAAAGATGGTCGAGACTTAAACTGATGTTCTGGTCGTTTATTTGAGCCGTCCTTGTAACACCGTACACCTTAATACAACTTTGAACAACTTAGAAACACCTTAAAACAACCGTGGACACTGTAAGACATTGTGCTTCTTCGGAGGGTTGCTAAAAACATAAACCTTTTCCGTAGCGCCGTTGTAGTCATCACAGGATGTCCGCGACTCTACCGGAACCGTTTCAAAATAAAATCATGTAACATTTTCACAATAAAACATTTTCACAATAAAATAACAGAAGTAACTTAAAAGTTACTTTGCCTAGTAACTAATTACTTTTGATATACAGTAACTGGTAAAGTAATTCAATTACTTTTAAAAGAAGTAACTAGTAACTGTAACTAAGTACTAATTTTCAGTAACTTGCCCAACTCTGGTCATCAGAGACAGTGAGACACTGTGTGTCCTCAGAGTCAGTGTGTGTCCTCAGAGACAGTGTGTGTGTCTTCAGATACAGTGTATGTCCTCTAAGTCAGTGTGTGTCCTCAGAGACAGTGAGTATGTGTGCTTTGTCAGTCAGTGAGACAGTGTGTGTCCTCGGAGACAGTGATACAGTGTGTGTCCTCAGTCAGTGAGACAGTGTGTGTCCTCAGAGACAGTGAGTCAGTGTGTGTCGTCAGAGTCAGTGTGTGTCCTCAGTCAGTGAGACAGTGTGTGTCCTCGAAGACAGTGAGACAGTGTGTGTCCTCAGAGTCAGTGAGACAGTGTGTGTCTTCAGAGTCAACGTGTGACCTCAGAGTCATTGTTTGTGTCTTCAGATACAGTGTATGTCCTCTAAGTCAGTGTGTGTCCTCAGAGACAGTGAGTATGTGTGCTTTGTCAGTCAGTGAGACAGTGTGTGTCCTCAGAGTCAGTGAGTCAGTGTGTGTCCTCAGTCAGTGAGACAGTGTGTGTCCTCGGAGACATTGAGACAGTGTGTCCTCAGAGACAGTATGTGTCCTCAGAGTCAGTGAGTCAGTGTGTGTCGTCAGAGTCAGTGTGTGTCCTCAGAGACATTGAGACAGTGTGTGTCCTCAGAGACAGTGTGTGTCCTCAGAGTCATTGTGTGTGTATTCAGATAAAGTGTGTTTCCTCAGAGTCAGTATGTGTCCTTAGAGTCAGTGTGTGTCACCTCCTGGGACTCAAACGTTTCTTCTTCTCTTCCACTCGTCTTGTTAGTAAACAACAGATTCAGATCTCGTGGCCTCGAGTTATTTATCTCCTTCACACACGTTATTATATCGTGGTCACGTAATATATCTTTACCAGACGCCACCAGGGGGCGCTGTAACTTACACGTTCACACAATCACAGATGTTTTACCAGCTGTTCTTCCTGTATTTAGCAGCTGTAACTGAGTTTCTTTTATTCTGGATCATGTGTTTGTTCTCCTCTGATTTTTATTATAGAACAGTTTGATCCTGGTTGTGAAATATGAGGCTCTGCTGTCAGTCAAACTGTCCATGTCTGTGATTGGTCTTACACAATAGACCCCGCCCCTTGTATGTACATGCTTAGATCTCGTTGAGGAAAACCTGAGTTAACTTAACGAGTTGATAACCAGCGTCATGTGACCACTTAGCCTGACTGTGTTTGTCAGGTTCAGTTGAGCAGATCTCAGAAAGATCTCCTGTACATGTTGAAGTGTCTTTGTAGTTCAGTCCTCAGTGTTTCCTCAGTGAAGCTGTGAGAGGACAATGAGGACAGACATCAGGATTTGACAGAGACACAGTCGGGCCAATCAGACGAGCAACAAGCTGCTTGGGATCATGTGATTGAGTTAACGTGAAGACGACAGTTGTTCTTTTCATGTGAACAGGAAGTGAAACTGGACCACAGCTCAGCCGATGAACAGAGACGGTGTCGTCTTCATCTGATCTGAGACAGTTTGTCCTCTCACTTCATCAGAGAAGAACTGATCAGGTGGATCTTTGTCACAGCTCTGAGATCAGTGGGACTGAAGCCTCTCCTCATAACCAGGAGCTCTTTATACAGAGCAGAACCTCTGCTGAGGTCCATCTGTCTCATCTGGTCCCAGTTTGTCAGAAGCAGATGTTCATCAACACACAGTGAAACATGTCTTCACCTGTAACAGCAGTAAATCCACCTCTCAGGTGTCCACTCTGCACTTTGACATGCAGAGGACACACACTGAGTTCTTAGCGTGTTCATTCCAACACGTGAACATGAAGAGAGGAAGCTGCTCCACCTCTGAACAGGACTGAAGTCCCTGCTGCTCTTTCTACTGGATGTGCTGCATCACTGACTCACAGCTGATGAAGTGAGTCTCTGGAAACACTGATGTCTTCTTCTCTCAACAGATTGAAGGGATCTTTGTGGAGAGTGTGAAGAGGACAGTGTGTGTGGACGGAGGCTGAGCTGTGTCCTGAGGATCCAGAGGCTGAAGCAGCAGCAGCTTGTGTGTAGAGCGGCTCTGACTGGGCCTTGTTGCTGGGAGGCAGAGTGGAGACAGAGCTCCAAAGGAATCGGAGGGATTGCTCTAATATGTAACTTCACCACTAGGTGGCCCTCACTACCAATAGTGTTTATTCACATGAAGAATGTGTTTATTGAAATGAGACACCGGCGTACCGGGACAGCTCAACTCTCTGGTGTGACTGGAAAACTTCACCGTTTCCCCGGGAAGACGCCAGAGACGCCAAGCAACAGCTGGAGCAGAGAGTTTTATTTTGAAGGCGCGAGGTTCTCTGAGACGCTGATGGGCTTAAGGGGCCTAACCCTAACCCATTCGTACTTATTATACAGACATATTGAAGTTTGAGAATAAACTTTAACTGAAATGTTGAGCTGCCAGTCTTTCATTTACCAAGCTCGTCAACTTTCATCCAAATCCTCACACTGATCCTGACAGTGTGTTTTGACAAATTCTGTAGATTTCACCAATTGACACAAGGGATTTGATTGGTGGAACATATATCAAATAAAATGTCATGTGTATTTTTGAAAGTTTAACTTTATTCTTGAAACGAAAATTAAAAAAAAAGAAATCTCAGATTAAGGTAGACTTCCCTCATTAAAGGTCTGTATGATAAGCAAAACTGTGCATTGTGGGAAAAGTAGGACAAGGTGTTTATTGTGTGTTTTTTAGCTTTAGGGAACAGAATTGGGGACATTTAGTCCTTTCCAGCTTCATTTTGATCATTCATTTCACGTTAGATCCTGCTAGCATCCCTTCTTTATGGAAGTGCAATAACTGCTGGAGGTGGACAATCAAAATCTGGACGACTCTGCAGCTGCTGAACTTAGATCTCTCTCTCCCTCTCTCCCTCTCCCCCTCTCACCCCCTCTTCCCCTCTCTCTCTCTCTCTCTCACCACCGTCCGTCAGTGTCTGCGTCCGCCGGCCTGTGGACGCTCCGTCAGCGGACGGCGTCAAGAGCCACATCTATTGATTGTCTGAACCACATACATGAAATATTAATGTTATCTTGTGTGATCCTGTTGGTGAGCATCGTGTTTCAGCTGCTCAAAGCCGAGATCTTCAGTCGCATCAGATTCATGTGACACCCGACGTCCACACTGAGGAAGTGAAATGTTGGTTTTCATCCAGGACTCTCTCACACATCAGTGATCAGTCAGGATTCAGGCCTGTTGCATCATCCACACTGTGGTCGTCCCTGATTCTTGTGAATCATCAGAGTCCAGTGATGTGAAGACACTCAGCCTTCTGCCAGCAGAGCACTTCCTGTTGAACTAATCAAATCCTCCCCTGAGAAGCTGCTGCTCAAACGGGCGAGTGGAGAGTCAGGCACCGGCGGCTCGCAGCCAATCACAGCCGAGACGTTCATGTACTGATTATTAACAGCTGCTCACATGATGATGATGAATTAATGAAAAACATCAGTGAGTGAATGTTTGTTTCTTTTGACCCAATCTCAAACACTAGATGTTAAACGGAAGCTGAGTTTTGATATGTGTTTAAAACAGATAATATGAAGTATAATATAAGCCAAAGCATAATTAACTGATTTCAGTACAAAACTGACAACAAAGTTTTTAGAAATAATCTATTAAAAGAAATCTTTAAAAATTTGTAAAAAAAAAGGTTTAGTCAAAGAACAAATAATTATAATACTTAATGTACTTCTAGTACGTGATACTTGATCTTGTTTAAAAAAAATAAAAACATTAATAATACTATTATTATGGTTCCTTTCTTGACACCCAAGGACACCTTACGGTAAATCCTATATAACAGATTCCTAGCATATAGTCAAGTGGAGTCTACTAAAAAATTCTCAATTGTGACAGTTTGATCATTTGAAAGTTTGAAATATTCATTTTGCATGATTAGCCTTGAACAAAGTTAGTAAGTAATCAAATCAGGTTCAAATTTAATTTATATATCATAAATTCACAAATCACAATTTGCCTCATAGGGTTTAAAAATCTGTACAATGTGCAACATCCTCTCTCCTCAACCACTATCAGGAAAAACTACCAAAACCTTTTAACAGGAATAAAAAACGATATACTATGATAAACAAACCAAAGTTACAATATTATTAAATAGATGAGATTGAATAGTTTATGTGTATTGCTCAATGTGAGATTATTTATGAGTATTTATAACTTCTTCTAGTGTGACCCTATAAAATGAAATGAGTGATTTGGAGGTTTTGACTGTCGGTCTGGCAAAAAAAATTGAATATGTTAACTTGCTTTAGAGAATGATTGGACGTATTTCATCATATTCTGACCTGTGACTCAATGAAAAATGAATAAATTATGATGTAAAATAACTTCCAGACCCCGAGGGCACCGGGTCATTTCCCCAGGACCTGAGCTGTGTTCTGTACGGTGGAGTTCAACTCACTGCAAATGAAGAAAAATACACACAAATAAATAATAGATCTTTGTGTGTGTTTTTTCTATTTGGATGTGTTTCCTCTGGTTTGGACTCTGAGGTGAGCAGGGAACTAAAGACGGATCATTCATGATACTTCACTCACCTGAGAGACGAAGCCTTGAACAATCCTCATGTCAACATCTGAACCTCCAACGGGAGGTGAGTGGGACGAGGACCGAGGACGAGGAGGAAGAGATCCGACCCAGAGCTCCAGAGTTTATTAAAGTGAAGCAGCCTGCTCCCTTTAACACATCAGTTTGTTATAAGATGATAAAGTTATTATTTATTAGTCCCGCAATGAGGGAAATATGCAATATTACAGATATCAAGAGTCAGAAACAGGCACCAGGAAGTAAAACAACACTGAAGTGTGAATAAACAGTAAGATGAAGCATCGTAAAGTTCAGTTTGTATATTTATTGTGTTGCTGCTTTACACAGATGTGCTTCTGTTATTCTAGTTTTAGTTCAACATCTGGAAGTGAACTCGGCACAGTGGAAAGTGTTGGACGGTGGTCAGGTCAGCAATGAGAGTGATCATTAGATTTAAATAAAACAAAGTATAAACAAAAGTGTGATATTAAGAGAAGAATATAAATGCAATGCTTTATATGTATTTGTGGAGGAATAACACAAATGACCAGTGAAGGTCTGGAGAGATTTCATTACCGATATTGATGGTGGCCTGTCTGCTGATGATCTCTGGAGACAGAGGCGTCAGGGTGGACACATTCTGGAAAACAATTACACACATTAGATGGTTATCACATTGAGAAACAACGTGGAATTGATCAGGTTGTCCCTGTGAGCAGAGCACCAGGGATGAATGAGAGGAGGAGCAGCACACCGATAGCCCCCCCCCCCCCAATAACTAGACGTCTTTCAAACATCCTGCGTTTAAACAGAGACGCTGACGTTTTCATGCTCTCACTGACGGTTCCTATATTCAACTGGAAATATTTAATTTGGCAAACTGGCGACTAATCTGATGTGGCTGTTGTTGCTCTGAGTATTTCCCAGTTGATAAAACATGTAATTAAAAGCAAGTACATGAACATGATGAAGTTACACAAATGATAATGAAAGATGCTTTATTAATCAGCATTAGTTGAGTTATTTCTATTCAATTCAAAAACCATTTTACAAAACAATACAAATTTGTCTTGTGATAGAAAAAGGACGCCTCACGTTTAGTTTTTTACCTGCTGGTGCCATCATCATCCTTTACTTTACAACATGTCTACACAAACCACTACAGTGAAAGGTGTCTAGTCTGTCTCAGTAGAGTTTGTTGGGATTTTAAATGTGCTGGTTGACCCTCTTTTTACTGGTTTCCAGCTAAAAACGGCAAAGCTGAGTCAAAACCAGCGGCTGAATGAAGTCAGGCGAGGCTGAACTGCATCGTGGTTGAGTTGTGTAGCTCTGTTGTCGTCCTGCTGAGGATTTGAGATTGTGTGACGGTGTTCAGAACCACAATCTTATCTGGTTTCAACGAAAACCCTAATTTGCAAAATCTTCATTTTTATCTTTTCTGGGCTGTAATCCTGAGTGAGTGGGAACATGTTGTGTTCCCAGAATCTTCCGTGGTGAGGTTTTCCAGGTGACTGGGCAGATTCCTCCTGAGATATCCCCCCCCCCCCCCGATCTGATCTCAGTGCTGGAAGACAAGCTCATGTCAGTTTCACTTTGTCAAACCGTGCATGTTCATCCGCTTCCGGCGTATCCTGCGGCGGACGCTGTTGTGTGTGTGTGTGTGTGTGTGTGTGTGTGTGTGTGTGTGTGTGTGTGTGTGTGTGTGTGTGTGTGTGTGTCTCTGTAGATGGCAATAGAACTGAACTCTAAACAAATGCAGGAGGGTGGGGGCAGGAGCCGTTTGGGTTAGATATATGGCTTCACACAATGACTTATAATAACTTTTGCTGCTTGGTGTTAATCTTAGTTAGAATATGTGTGTGTGTGTCACATCGCTGGTCAGTCTCACACCTGTCTTGATAAAAGGTCTGATAAGAGCCGCTGCCTGTTGTGGAGACCGTAAATCTGTGACATACGATACACTAAACTTTAACTTGTTCTCATACCTAACTTTTCTTTATTAAAGCATAGCTCCCTTAGCTGTAGTCAACGTCACACAGAGTACAAGCAGCTGCCCCAGCTTCAGGAGGGAAGATAGAAAGGCATTGTTTTGTTTGGAGGATGCACATGTTTACACAAACAGATCATACAGCCGATAGAGCAGGAACACAATATTCTCTACTCCAATGAACAACAACACCGACCCACAAGGCGTCAGCTGAGTCAAGGCTTGTTTATGAAACACAAAACTAAAGCTGTCATGAAGTGAAGATTTTGCCCAGCGGCTGTCAGAGGAGGGGCCTGAGTGGAAGCGCCTGCTCATATTTCCTGATTCCAGTACCAAGAGGCTGGTACTACGCCTGCCCACCATCAAGAAAGACTCCCCTTCATTCTAGACCAATCAAGTTATACCTACTGTTATAAAATATTACAACCACCGTCCGTGCGGTGCGACTCTTGATTACCCCGGTGCTGCTAGAGGGCCGGGGCTGTGCGCTGGGTGCCCATTGCTTTGCTGTAACTTTTCATTGCTTCTAAATAAGAACTTGTTGAACCAAACTGAGACCGGATCTTCTCATATTTGGGATAAAAGAACACGACAAAGAGTGTACAGAAAGCACCGGAAAGTAGAGGAGGAGAAGAAAGAACAATATAGAGGTAAGAATCACCCTGATTGTGGACATCATTTATGTTTATTCTTGTCGACATGACATGATATGCAGTCAGTACAGCATATTTGCGACTCTTTTTATATTTTTTATCATATATCATGGCTTAAAATTTTGTCTGACTGTGTGTGCATCTGTTTACAATCCAAAAGTTCTTGGGGATGCATGAACATTTGGGTGTGTATGTTGGGGGGGCGCCAATATGAAATCTCACCTAGGGCGCCAACATTGCCAGGGCCGGCCCTGCTTTATAGTCCCGTTGTGTGGTTTGTACTTCAGTGAGTGAGTGAGTGAGTGAGTGAGTGAGTGAGTGAGTGAGTGAGAGAGAGACCGGTCTGTTTCCTCCTCTGACCTGTTCTCAATTTACACTTTAACAATAAACACTGAGTTAGGACACTTTGTTTGATTCGCTCTCGAGTTTATGATACACACGTTTAAACCTGCTACACAACACGAGACGTGCACAGACAGGACATCAGGGTTAAAGTGTGTAAGGAGGGACCGGGAGGAGCACACACACACACACACAAACACACACACACACACACAAACGTGATTTCCAGTAAATGCAGAGAGGAGCAGCCTCCAGTGAAAGTGTTCAGACTCGTTCTAACTACAACGAGCAGAGGGAGGAGACGTGAAGTCTGAGGCTGGTGAGTTTTCAGCAACATTAATATTATTCATTCATATTATTTGACTGTCACAGACTCTGAGTCTCTGACTCTACACGTGGACTTTAGAGAGAAGATGATTCAGGATGAACTTCTGTCATTAAATCAACAGTTTGACTTGACGCTGTGATTGGCTGAGTTCAACACATTAAACCTACCACTGTCTCAGGTTACGTGACAACAGGGAAACAGTGTAGGAGGGTTGACTCTGTTATATTTGAAGAAACACTGAGTTTATGTACCTGGCTTCATTGTGTGTGTTTGAGCTCACAGTGTTTTTCCTCTCAGACTGAAGATGAGTGGTTATGAGGAGGAAGAGGACGGAGCAGAGTCTCCAGGGTTCAGCTGTGTGTCTCTGAAGAGTGACTGGTCCATGGAACATCCTGACAACTTCAGGAAAGAAGCTGGACCCTCACACACAAAGTAAGAGACCTGCTACAAACACGTGAACCTCCAAACTGAATCCTCATAGAATGAACCAATGAATGATGTGTTCTGAATAAAAACATGTTTGTGTTTGCAGAGGTCAGGACCAGAGACTGAGAGCAGAGTCTCCAGGGTCCAGCTGTCTGTCTCTGAAGAGTGACTGGTCCATGGAACATCCTGACAACTTCAGGAAAGAAGCTGGACCCTCACACACAGAGTAAGAGACCTGCTACAAACATGTGAACCTGCAAACTGTCCACTTTCTCTCAGTGTTTATTTAGTTGACGTCACTGCTTGTAACAGGAGCTCTTAAACGAGGTGAAGAACATTCGCTCTTTATAGAAACCAGGGGTCACACTCATCATACACTGTGACACCCAGTAGCCAGAAGCCCAGGTTCTGTCCGTCCAGCCCTCTCTTTGGATATCTCAAGATCGCCCTGAGGGACATTCCTTGAATCTGGTACAAATGTTCTCTTAGACTCACAGGTTGACTGATTAGATTTTGGAGGTCGAAGGTCACGGTGGCCTCATGAAACATGTTTTGGCCTCTTGAACAGGATATCCAAAGTCTGTCGTAAGGAAGTTCCTTCACATTTTGAACTCTTGTCACTTGGTCTTAAAGATTAACTGTTTAGATTTCAATGATCAAAGGTCTCTGACCTCATTAGTCTGGAAACAATTGGCAGTATTTCTAGTTTTAACCTGTTTGTCTTGTGCTTCTCATGCCTCCATTATTAATCAGTATAAATGTGCTTTATAAAAATATAAGTTGCCAACTTTTTACTCTGGAGTCTGCCTGACTTCAGATGATTATCTGCATTCATCTTGAAGCTGACAATCAATCATGACAAAATGACAACCTGTGACTGTGACATGTGAGTTAACAGGAAATGTCTTCAAAGGGAAAGGAAGAGGAGTCATGTTTCTGAGGAGGACCAGTCGTCCTGCTGTGCTTCGTGTCAGGACGTCCTGAAGGATCCAGTCTCCACCAGCTGTGGACACTGGTTCTGCAGACAGTGCATCACCTCATACTGGGACCAGTCTGGTTCTTCAGGAGACTCCTCTTGTCCCCAGTGTGGACAAAGACCCAGAACAGGAGCTGGAGCTCAGACAGCTGGTCAGAGCAGCACTGTACATGTGTCTGCTGATGTCTTCACTTCTGACAACAGCACATGTGGTTTTATTTTGTTCCTTCATACAGCATCAACATTTAACATCGTTATAAAAGCACAAAGTTAAAAAGCTTTTATTTTCTGTAGTTTTTCTGTATCTGATGAAAACAATCAGCAGATTCTCAGATTCTCTGTCTCTCACATTGTTTCTTGTCTTTCAGCAGATCGTGGTCTGCAGGAGGTTTCAGATGAACATAAGCTCAGTCTGAGGAGGAGATGTGAACATGTGACTGAAGGAAGTGATGAAACAGGAAGTAGAACCCTCCTCAACAGGATCTACACTGAGCTCTACATCACAGAGGGACAGAGTGAAGAGGTTAATACTCAACATGAGGTGAGGCAGCTTGAGACGGCTTCCAAGAAGAAGATCCTCCACGACACTCTCATCAAGGTCCACGACATCTTTAAAGTCTCCACTGACCAGCAGAGCAGCATCAGAGTCGTCCTGACCAACGGAGTCGCTGGCGTTGGAAAAACCTTCTCGGTGCAGAAGTTCACTCTGGACTGGGCAGAGGGTTTAGAGAACCAGGATGTGGGTCTGCTGGCTGTGCTTTCGTTCAGGGAGCTGAACCTGGTGAAGGACCAGCAGCACAGTCTTCTCACGCTGCTCCATGTTTTCCATCCAGCGTTACAGAAGCTCACGGCAGAGACGCTCGCTGTCTGTAAACCTTTGTTCATCTTTGACGGCCTGGATGAAAGCAGACCTTCTCTGGACTTCAACCACAGGGAGCTTGTGTCTGAGGTCACACAGAGGTCATCAGTCAACGTGCTGCTGACAAACCTCATCCAGGGGAATCTGCTTCCCTCGGCTCTCGTCTGGATAACCTCCAGACCTGCGGCGGCCAATCAGATCCCTCCTGCATGTGTTGACAGGGCCACAGAAGTACGAGGCTTCACTGACGCCCAGAAGGAGGATTACTTCAGGAGGAGATTCAATGATGAAGAGCTCTGCAGCAGAATCATCTCACACATCAAGACGTCCAGGAGCCTCTACATCATGTGTCAAATCCCAGTCTTTTGCTGGATCAGTGCTACAGTTCTGGAGCACATGTTGACCACAGACCAGAGAGGAGAGCTGCCCAAGACCCTGACTGACCTGTACTCACACTTCCTGCTGGTTCAGACAAAGAGGAAGAACAACAAGTACGGTGAGGGACATGAGACGACTCCACAGAAGCTGACCAGGGCTGACAGGGACGTTCTCCTGAAGCTGGGGAGGCTGGCTCTTAAACATCTGGAAGAAGGAAACATCATGTTCTACCAAGAAGACCTGGAGCGGTGTGGTCTTAATGTCACAGAGGCCTCAGTGTACTCAGGAGTTTGTACTGAGATCTTCAGAAGAGAGTGTGTGATCTTCCAGAAATCAGTCTACTGCTTTGTTCATCTGAGTGTTCAGGAGTTTCTGGCTGCAGTCTACATGTTCCACTGCTACACCAAGAGGAACAGAAAAGAACTCAACAACTTCTTGGGAACTTATTGGAACACATACAATACCTTTTCCCTGGATGACCTCCTGAACAGAACCATGAAGAAATCCCTCACCAGTACAAATGGTCATCTGGACCTGTTTGTTCGCTTCCTTCACGGCCTCAGTCTGGAGTCCAACCAGAGAGTCTTAGGAGGCCTGCTGGGTCGGACAGAGAACAATCCAAATACCATCCAGAGAGTCTTAGGAGGCCTGCTGGGTCGGACAGAGAACAATCCAGAGATCATCCAGAGAGTCATCAACAACCTGAAGGAGATGCAGAGTGGTGACATTTCTCCTGACAGAAGCATCAATATCTTCCACTGTCTGACTGAGATGAACGACCACTCAGTTCATCAGCAGATGAAACAGTTCCTGACGTCAGAGAACAGATCGAAGGAGAAACTCTCTGAGATCCACTGCTCAGCTCTGTCCTACATGCTGCAGATGTCAGAGGAGGTTCTGGATGAGTTGGACCTGGAGAAGTTCAACACATCAGACCAGGGTCGACAAAGACTGATCCCAGCTGTGAGGAACTGCAGGAAGGCTCGGTGAGTCCAAACATGACCAATAACATGTTCAATCAGTGGAGATGAGTCATTCTTCAAATACACTGAGTGTTAAATGATTCTCATTGTTTTGGGCAGCATGGTGTTGCAGTGGTCAACACTGTTAGTGCAGCCTTTCTGTGAGGAGGAGGTTCTCCTGGTGTCTGAAGGGTTTTCTCTGGGTTCTCCAGCTTCCTCCACAAATCCAAAGACATGTAGATCAGAGTTAGGTGTATTGGAGACTGTGTGTGTGTGTGTGTGTGTGTATGTGAGCGAGTGTGTATGTGTTTGTGTGTGTGTGTGTGTATGTGTATGTGTGAGCGAGTGTGTATGTGTGTGTGATGAGAATCACACGCACACACACATGAGATGAGAATCACTGACTGTTCCTTTAAACTGAAGAAGCAGAACTGGTTTAGTTTATTCTTCTTTCTTGTCGAACTAGAATTAACACCCTGCGTTTGTAGGCCACCCCCAACCAGTGCAGTTCCTGACATGTTGCATTCAAAATAATATGAGGTTACTGTGAACTTTGACCTTTGACTACTGAAATCTAAAGAGTTTATCTTTGAGTCCAACTGGTGAAAATGTGAAGAAATCCTCTAAAGACAGACTTGAGACATCAGGTTCAAGAGGCCAGAAACATGTTGTGTGACCTTGATCTTTGACCTTTGACCACCTGAATCTAATGAGATTCTCTGTCAGTCTAAATGAACGCTTGTACCAAATCTGAAAGGATTCTCTTGAGGAGTTTTTAACATGTTCATGAGGCAAAAAGGGGATTTACCAGGGTGAGGGTCACATGATCACACTTTGTATGAATGTTGTGTTTTCTGATTTTATTCTAATAGATATTTTCTTTAATTACAGACTCACTGGTTGTCGACTCTCAGAGACTCACTGGGAAGTCGTGGCCTCAGCTCTGAAGTCAGACCCCTCACATCTGAGAGAACTGGATCTGAGTGACAACTACCTGAAGGATTCAGGAGTGAAGCTGCTGTGTTCTGGACTGGAGAGTCCAAACTGTCAACTGGAGACTCTGAGGTCCTTAAATCCTTCTTCACTTTTCAGACTTTCTTTCTTATTGGGTCATTATTCATTTAAATTGTCTCAGTTCTGCTCTGCTCACTGTCCCTCAGTCATCTGTCACTCACCCAACCTGTCAGTCACATTCACTAAGAAAGTGTCAGTAAATAACATGTGGACTGAGGCCGAGCACTCGTCCTCCTCAGGTTTTCAAAATAAGACACATTCTTATTGAAACACGTTGGACAGTTGATGAGTATAGAAACAAACAGGAAGTGACTGTCAGGAGCCATCCCTACTTTAAACAGTGTTAAATTACACAAACCTGCTCAGTGACCAACACACAGAGAAGAAACTGATGAAGGAAACAATGATCCAACATGTCTGATCTGATATTTATCTTCAGGTCACAGACTGAACTGAGGTCAGCAGCATGTTGAGAGTCTGTGTTGACATGAAGACGATCCACAACAACAGGAGGACACATTCTAATATTCATATTTCTTTATCCAGGTTGAAGAGCTGCAGACTGTCAGAGATCAGCTTCTCTTCTCTGGCTTCAGCTCTGAAGTCAGACCCCTCTCATCTGAGAGAACTGGATCTGAGTGACATCGTCCTGCAGGACTCAGCAGTGAAGGAGCTGTGTGGTTTTCTACAGAGTCCAACCTGTCGACTGGAGACTCTGAGGTCGGTTCACTGACTGACTTTTGTAGATTTCATATCTATAAACAGCATTTATACACAATTGATCTAATTTAAATTGAATTTAACATAATTCCTCTTCATACATAACTTGAATCCATTCATTAATTATATGTGACATTTTAAATATTAAGCTACTTGTTAAAACACATCTGAGTTTAGTTCTGGATTTCCTAAACTGATCTGCAGGATAGAGATCAGGTCCAAATAACATATTTTTACTGAATCATGACTTGTTTTTAGTCCAACATGTCTGATTTCATATTTATCTTCAACGTTATGAGTCCGTGCTCATATGAATATGTGCCTGTTATTTTCACACATGAACTCAGTTTATTTTACAGTTAAGTTTGATCCTTTATTCAGGTTGGAGGGCTGCAGTCTGTCAGAGATCAGCTGTTCTTCTCTGGCTTCAGCTCTGAGGTCAAACCCCTCTCATCTGAGAGAACTGGATCTGAGCTTCAACAGTCTGCAGGACTCAGGAGTGAAGGAGCTGTGTGGTTATCTACAGAGTCCAACCTGTCGACTGGAGATTCTGAGGTCAGTTCACTGACTGACTTTTGTAGATCTCATATCTATAATACAGCATTTATATCCAATTGACATCATTTAATTGTAATTTAACATTATTTCTCTTCATACATAACTTGAATCTATTCATTAAATAATCTGTGACATTTTAAATATTCAGCTACTTGTTAAAACACATCTGAGTTCAGTTCTGGATTTCCTAAACTGATCTTCAGGACAGAGACCGGGTTCAAATAATATATTTTTACTCAATCAGGACTCGTTTTTAGTCCAACATGTCTGATTTCATATTTATCTTCACTGTTATGAGTCTGTGCTCACATTAATATGTGTCTGTTATTTTCACACATGAACTCGGTTTAATTATTTTTCCAGGTTATGGAGCTGCAGACTGTCAGAGATCAGCTGTTCTTCTTTGGCTACAGCTCTGAGGTCAAACCCCTCTCATCTGAGAGAACTGGATCTGAGTAGAAACAACAACCTGCAGGACTCAGGAGTGAAGGAGCTGTGTGGTTTTCTACAGAGTCCAACCTGTCGACTGGAGACTCTGAGGTCAGTTCACTGACTGACTTTTGTAGATCTCATATCTATAATACAGCATTTATACCCAATTGATCTTATTTAATTATAATTTAACACAATTCCTCTTCATACATAACTTGAATCAATTCATTAATTATCTGTGACATTTAAAATATTCAGCTACTTATTAAAACACTGAGTATAGTTCTTGATTTCCTAAACTGATCTGCAGGACAGAGACCAGGTCCAAATAATCTATTTTTACTGAATCAGGACTCGTTTTTAGTCCAACATGTCTGATTTCATATTTATCTTCCATGTTATGAGTCTGTGCTTACATTAATATGTGTCTGTTATTTTCAAACATAAACTCAGTTTAATTTAGATTTAAGTTTTATCCTTTATTCAGGTTGGTGTACTGCAGTCTGTCAGAGATCAGCTGTTCTTCTCTGGCTTCAGCTCTGAGGTCAAACCCCGCTCATCTGAGAGAGCTGGATCTGAGACTCAACGACCTGCAGGACTCAGGAGTGAAGGAGCTGCTTGATCTACAGCAGAGTCCAACCTGTCGACTGGAGACTCTGAGGTCAGTAGATGGTTGGAGTCAGTCCAAGCTGCTTTCATCAGTATTTTACTAAACAAAGTCAGTATCACAGATTCAGGGTCTGTGCTACCAAGCAGGATTTGTGGTTATCAGGTTAACTTCAGGTTTAGTTTTTTCAGTTCTACGAAGCTCGTCCACTTCTTATTGAGGTAAATCACCATGGTAACTTCTGATGAACGGCTAACCTGCTCCAGGTTAAGTTGGAGATCAACCCGTATAGAAGCACCGGCCACTGACCACAGTGACTCTCCACTGTTGTGTGGTGCACACTCTCCTTAAAGGGACGGATAAGGGAAATTTAAATCAACATCTGGTTGGTTCAGTTGATCTCTAACTCACCCAGAACATCTCAATCTCTCCAGACTCATCCTGTCACCAAAACACCAGATGACCTCAGTCAGCTTCCTGAAGACAGGTCCATGTGTTTCTATTGAGTAGTTATGTCAGAGGTTTCCACCACAGTGTTTGTCCTCAGAGACAGTGAGACAGTGTGTCCTCAGCGTCAGTATGTGTCCTCAGAGACAGTGTCTGTCCTCAGAGTCAATGAGACAGTGTGTGTCCTCAGAGACAGTGCAACAGTTTGTGTCCTCAGAGACATTGTGTGTCCTAAGAGACATTGAGACAGTGTGTGTCCTCAGAGACAGTGTGTGTCCTCAGAGTCAGTGAGACAGTGTGTGTCCTCAGAGACAGTCTGTGTCCTCAGAGTCATTCTGTGTGTCTTCAGTTACAGTGTGTGTCCTCAAAGACAGTGTGTGTCTTCAGAGTCAGTGAGACAATGTGTGTCCTCAGAGACAGTGTGTGTCCTCAGAGACAGTGAGACAGTGTGTCCTCAGAGTCAGTTAGACAATGTGTGTCTTCAGAGACAGTGAATCAGTGTCTGTCCTCGATGACAGTGTCTTAACTTAACGAGTTGATAAACTGTCCATGGCTGTGATTGGTCATACACAGTAAACACGCCCCTTTTATGTGCACGGTCAGATCTCGTTGAGGGAAACGTTGAGTTAACTTAACGAGTCGATAACCAGCGTCATGTGACCACATAAGGCCGGCGCATGCTTCTGCGGCTTTTCACGCAGCTGTGTCGACGGACACGTTTTAACTTATGCTTCTCCAAGTGTTGCACGTGCTGCAGAGCACATCACCGCCAGAACACTAGACAGAGTAACGTTTTTTGTCGAAGAAGACCTTAGAGACGCCTACTTTGTGTGTGGCAGTCGTTGTCGACTGTTTATTTACATCGCCACTGCTGATCCTCATAGCCTTTTTCTGGCGGACAAATTTGTCCCTGACCTTCCTCCACAGCTTTGTGGTCATACTAGGGCTGAACGATTTGGGAAAATAATCAAATTGCGATTTTTTTACCCCAAATATTGCGATTTAATATGCGATTTTTTTTTATTTTATCCCCCCCCCCCAAAAAAAACGTAATGAATGATTTAAATATGACCAACACAATATTAGACACATTTACTGTACAATATTCTTTATTTATTTAACTGCTCATTACAGAAACAAGAACAACAATCAGTGTGCATTTAAGTAATTTAATCAAAGTCATTGTAAGTATAAATACAAGCCATGCACTTTTTAAAACCTGTGTGCAAAATTTACCATCTTGAGAATTTTTTTTTTTTTTATTATAGGTGTCTTACTGCTCCCAAGTCAGTAACATTTCCAGTGTTGGGAAGGATACTTTCAAAACGTATTCCGTTACAGAATACAGAATTTAGCCCAAAAATGTAATCTGTAATGTATTCCGTTATATTAACTAATCTGAGTAACGTATTCTGACTACTTGGATTACTTCTACATTGAATTGCATTTCATAAGTGTAGGAATGCTGCGTTGTTATAGTCAGTGGAGCAGCAGCAGTTTATGCCCTCTCTCCGCGGAAGCGGCGGGCCAGCTGGATGCGCTGGAAGGGCAGCTCGCGGATCAGCAGCTCTGTAGATTCCTGTTCATGTCTTGGTGGTCGTGCAGCGGTGTGGAGGGGCCGGGCCTCAGCAGGATCACCTCCATGCTGAACACCTTCGTCTCGCAGATGTGCATGCAGGTGACCAGGGGGTCAATCGTTCAGCCCTAGGTCATACTTTCGGATCTCTTCTACCAAACGCTCTTGTATTTGGTCAATATTCGTTCTTCTAAATCTTCCGTGGTTTCTGCCGGTATTATGGGGCATGAAAACGCAAATGTGACTCCGGAAAAGATGTAGTTAGCAGACCAATCACAGCCTTGCGGGCTGCGTGAGGCTTGAGTAGCTTTGTCGTATAGTTACAAAAATGTTGCGACGCACGCAAGCATGCAAGGGGCTCTTGCGCGTCTCTGAAAACGCAGAAGCATGCGCCGCCTTTGGACAGAGACACAGAGAGACAACAGTCAGCCAATCAGACGAGCCACAAGCCGCTTGGGATCATTTTATTGTTGACGTGAAGACGACAGTTGTTGTTTTCATGTGAACAGGAAATGAAGCTGGACCACAGCATACAGCCTCACACGAGGGACAGGGACGGTGTCGTCTTCATCTGATCTGAGACAGTTTGTCCTCTCACTTCATCAGTGAAGATCTGATCAGGTGGATCTTTGTCACAGCTCTGAGATCAGTGGGACTGAAACCTCTACTCATCAGCATGGTAACCAGGAGCTCTTTATACAGAGCAGGGGTCGGAGTTATAACCGTTGCGTACGCACAAAACGGGGCCTGAAACGTGCGTACGCCACTGCTCACGCCAAAGTTGGGATTTATAAAAACGAACTTGGCGGGAAAATGTGCGTACTTCTAAGCAAACTCTGACCCATGCGTATGAACGTTTTGGAGACGGGAAAGTGGCGATGCAGACATGAGGTGTTGAACTGAAGCAGATTATTGATCCACTTCATCATTTACATTAAAACCAACATCTTAGTTTTGCTCGCGTCACATATCTGCTCCACCCGATCTTTTTAATTTAAAAATATATAAAACAATTTACAGCAAATTACGTTCAGATTCTATTTAACAGTGGAGTTACAGAGTCATTAATAGTTTTTAATAATATCTTCTAACACAGTGCGTGTATCATCAAATCACTGCAGTGAACGTGACCGTGCCACAGAGCGCACAGGAGATCACTTAAGAAATGAAGAGTGTAACTGTTGCCACTATATTACTTAAATATGTTGTAAAGGTTTTCCAATGTATATTTTGTATTTGTATATAGCATTACTGTGTAATTAGAGATAAGACTTTTATTTTGAAGCCTCAGCTGAGCTGCTTGTTTTGATAAGGACTTATGTTAAGTTGTATACGAGAAGATAAGAAGATTCCTTTTCAGAGCATGCAGCCAACGAGGTATTTTGTCTGTTTGTTATTTACTATAACCTTGACTGTAATTATTGATACTGTGTTTGCTAACTAGCTAACGTTATATTTTATGTCTTTGTTACCGTGTATAACCTAGTTTTCACGGTTTGATGTGGAGAACAAGACTTCATTAAAAACCTGTAGAGGAAACCATTTGCTGTCTGACACAAAGACACTTTCCAAATAATATCCCAGTGGAGGTGAGGATCCACAGATGTGAGGGAATCGGTCTGATGCTCTAAACAAATAAATACTGCCGTGACAGTGGTGCGGGGTTCTGCGTGATGTGTGCATGTGACTGGAAGGACGAGGAGGAAGCGAGGGTTCAGCGATTTCTGATCTCACACATTGTGTTATCCACAGCAGCGGCAGAGTGTCAGTGTATTTTCTTTATTAGTGACATCACTGCTGTTCCATAAAATCGCTCTTCACCTCACTAACGAACACCTCGATGTCAGTGTCAGAAAGTTTCACTTCCTCTTCACATCGCTTGATGCCGTGTCTCCGTCAGGACTCACGGTGGAAACCCATTGGTCAGCGGCATCATTTAATATTTGTGCCGTGCTTTGCATTGACCATTCATGGTTGAAGGTGGGCGTGTGGAGGGCGGATTTGGAGGCAGATCCACGTACGAATGTTTCCAGGTGGACTGTGAACATTGCGTTCAGGTGTGCGTGCGCACGGTTTTATAAATCGGAATTAGCTTTGGCCAACGCCATTTCCGGCTTTTGTGCGTACGCACACTTTTAGTAAGAATTCTACGCACTCTTTTATAAATCCGACCCCAGAACTTCTGCTGAGGTCCATCTGTCTCCTCTGGTCCCAGTTTGTCAG
The DNA here is from genome assembly GCF_947347685.1 of Pleuronectes platessa. Classification (NCBI taxonomy): domain Eukaryota; kingdom Metazoa; phylum Chordata; class Actinopteri; order Pleuronectiformes; family Pleuronectidae; genus Pleuronectes; species Pleuronectes platessa. Next base: position 30,740,133 of record NC_070626.1, read on the forward strand.
AAGCAGATGTTCATCAACACACAGTGAAACATGGCTTCACCTGTAACAGCAGTAAATCCACCTCTCAGGTGTCCACTCTGCACTTTGACATGCAGAGGACACACACTGAGCTCTTAGCGTGTTCATTCCAACACGTGAACATGAAGCAGAGAGGAAGCTGCTCCACCTCTGAACAGGACTGAAGTCCCTGCTGCTCTTTCTACTGGATGTGCTGCATCACTGACTCACAGCTGATGATGTGAGTCTCTGTAACACTGATGTCTTCTTCTCTCAACAGGTGGAGGTGGCAGGACTGAGGCTGAAGCAGCAGCAGCTTGTGTGTAGAGCGGCTCTGACTGGGCCTTGTTACTGGGAGGCAGAGTGGAGACAGAGCTCCAGAGGAATCAGAGGAGATGTTTGTAATATGTAACTTCACCACTAGATGGCCGTCGCTACCAATTGTGTTTATACGCGTGAAGAATGTGTTTATTGAAATGACACAACACCAACAGAATATATAAACCCTCTGTAAAGAGTCACATACAGTGTATTTAACTTTGCCTTTGTTATTGTCCACCTTTGTCTCTCAGTATATATCCATGTGTGCATAACCACATTCTGTGTATATGTTTGTTTATGATCATAAAGCTCCTGGATTCACGTCACAGATTGATTTAGTTCCACACAAAGTTAAATACATTTAAATCTCTTTGAGTTTAAAAATCTGAGTTTTGTCTTTGAAACAAACGATTAAAACTCTGGACTTAAAAACTGGACGTTTTCATTTCTGCATCAGGTGCAGAGCAGTGGTTGCTTTTCTACTCTTTGACCCACAGGTGGCGCTGCAGTATAACAGCAGCACATCCCAGTCAAAGCCTTTATATTCTGTCTATGACAGAAAGTGTCTTAGAGATGATGTCCTCATTCAGTGGACATTTTGGGTCTGTTGTGTTGAACAGTTTGTGTTATTTTGTGGAGACACTTGTCTCAACATGATGGTTTCACTTCATGTTCAAGCCCGTCTCAGTTCTTTGAGACTTCAGGATAAGAAATGTTTGACAGAGTCAGTTCCTGACAGGCTCAAGTTCTCACTGTGTGGAGAGGTCATCATGTGACTTTGTTATGATCATCAACACACGTGTGTCTGATCCATACATTTATCTTTTATTAAACGATATCAAACAAAACTATTTAAATTCAAACACACAAAAAGAAGAATCTATTCTAATCTGCAGCTGTTTCACAAGATGTTCATTCACTACGTGGTTTCAGGTTTAGATTAACCTCTAACAGGTTTTGACTGTCGGTCTGGCAAAAACAAAACAAAAAAACAATTTGAATATGTCAACTTGATTTAGGGAATGATGATTGGACATATTTCATCATATTCTGACCTGTGACTCAATGAAAAATTTATAAATTATTATGTAAAATAACTTCCAGACCACGACAGGCACCGGGTCATTTCCCCAGGACCTGAGCTGTGTTTTGTACGTTGGAGCTCAACTCACTGCAAATTAGGAAAAACACACACAAACAGATAATAGTTCTTTGTGTTTTAAATCTATTTGCATGTGTTTCCTCTGGTTTTGACTCTGAGGTGAGCAGGGAACTAAAGACGGATCCTTCATGATCCTTCACTCACCTGAGAGACAAAGCCTTGAACAATCCTCGTGTCAACATCTGAACCAAACACATTAATCTACCAAATCAAATTCAGCCTCTTTCAGACGCTCGTTCATTTCAATCTGAGCAGAAATGTGAATAAAATACTGAGTCTGACTCGAATGTTCCCGCGCTGCTGCTCAGACGCGGGAGGACTTCCGGCGCCTGCGTCGTGACGTGGGTGGCGGGAGTTGTGACGCGGCGTTTCCTTGTTTTCAACGCAGCGCGGGAGATTGTGCAGGAGGAGAAGACAGCTGAGAGAAGAAGAAGAAGAAGGAGAAGAAGAAGAAGAAGAAGAAGAAGAGAGTTGTAAGTTCTCATGCTTATTCCTCACATCAGAAAGTCTCAGATTCAGCTGATCTCCCGTCAGATCCGCGCTGTGTTGTGTCTCTGACTCGTGTTTAACGTGTGTGTCTGTGTGTGTCCGTGTGTGTCCGTGTGTGTCTCAGTTTGTGGAGGAATAATCAAAATGCCGTGTGAGAGGAAGCCGATGCGCTACGGTCACTCCGAGGGACACACCGAGGTCTGCTTCGATGAGCACGGGAGGTGAGTGGGACGAGGACCGAGGACAAGGAGGAAGACATCCGACCCAGAGCTCCAGAGTTTATTAAAGTGAAGGAGCCTGCTCCTTTAACACATCAGTTTGTTATAGATCATAAAACTTTCCTTTATTAGACCCGCAATGAGGGAAATATGCAATATTACAGATATCAAGAGTCAGAAACAGGCACCAGGAAGTAAAACAACACTGAAGTGTGAATAAACAGTGAGATGAAGCATCGTAGAGTTCAGTTTGTGTAGTCATTGTGTTGCTGCTTGACACAATGAGAGGGATCATACATTTAAATAAAACAAAGCATAATGATATATATTAAGAGAAGAACATAAATGCCATGCCTTATATGTATTTGTGGAGGAATAATACAAATGACCAGTGAAGCTCTGAGCTGAGGGAACTCCCCCGACTTCAACTAACCCACAGTTCACTTGGATATTTAACATCTGGAGAAGTGCGTCAGAGCTTTTGGATGAAGTTGATGAAATAATCTGAAAAGGCTAAGTCAATGTTTTCCTGCTCCTCTCTCTCTCAGGTTCATCGTCACCTGTGGAAACGATGGAGATGTTCGGATATGGGAGAGTCTGGATGACGACGACCCCAAGTTCATCACCGTGGGAGAGAAGGCGTACTCCCTGGCCCTGAAGGTCGGTGTCCGCCGCCCGCCTGCACATCTGGCTGCTGCTGCTGATGTGACGCGAGTGTTGTAATGATGTTCCTCCGTCCACAGAACGGGAAGCTGGTGACGGCGAGCTCCAACAACACGGTGCAGATCCACACGTTCCCCGAGGGCGAGCCCGATGGGATCCTGACCCGGTTCACCACCAACGCCACGCACGTCACCTTCAACAGCAGCGGCTCCAGGGTCGCCGCCGGGTCCAGGTACTAGATGATCACTGACTCGGAAAAACAGAATCAGCAAGAACCAGAGGAGAAGTGTGGTGATGAACCAACACCCTCAATGGGAAACAACATCATTAGTTCTGGTGGGATTTGTTTATGTGTCCAGAACATGATGCTGTTTAAAACCACGTTTTTTCTTTTGCTCGGTGCTGGTTGACCCTCTTTTTACTGGTTTCCATCTAAAAACGGCAAAGCTGAGTCAAAACCAGCGGCTGAATGAAGTCAGGCGTGGCTGAACTGCATCGTGGTTGAGTTGTGTAGCTCTGTTGTCGTCCTGCTGAGGATTTGAGATTGTGTGACGGGGTTCAGAACCACAATCTTATCTGGTTTCAACGAAAACCCTAATTTGCAAAATCTTCATTTTATCTTTTCTGGGCTGTAATCCTGAGTGAGTGGGAACATGTTGTGTTCCCAGAATCTTCCGTTGTGAGGTTTTCAGGTGACCGGGCAGATACCCCCCCCCCCCCCCCCCCCCCCGGTGATCTGATATCCGTGCTGGAAGACGAGCTCATGTCAGTTTCACTTTGTCAAACCGTGCACGTTCATCCGCTTCCGGCGTCTCCTGTGGCGGACGCTGTCGTGCGTAACGTGTCTGTTGTGTTCACTGGTGTGTGTGTGTGTGTGTGTGTACCACGACTAACCCACACCGGGATCCGGTGTTGTTGTTGTAGCGCAGGATGTTGTTTCCAGCTCGCAGGCGCGGCAGCACTTTGGATTGAGTTCACGATTAGTCCTGATTGGAGATAAATGTTTGTCGTCTGCCAGAATCAATTTGATCGCAGCCATGAAAGCAGCGAGCGCCGTATCGATGCTGCCATTTCCACACTGGTAATTTCTGTTGTGGTATTGATTGATAAAGATCCAGGCATCTGAGGGCGTCACGGGGGATTTGGCATTCTGGAAGAGATAAGGGTCGATTCCACAATTTGCCCCCCCCGGTGTTGTTTGAAGCCGACGCCCTTTCTGGTTCAGCCGCCACTCGCTGGCTGTTAATCTCGTGTTTAAAGGGACGACCCCTGTACACGGCCATGTTCATTCAGTTGTGTCCCCCTGTCTCCCTCAGCGACTTCATGGTCAAGGTGGTGGAGGTGTCGGACAGCAGCCAGCAGAAGACGCTGCGGGGACACGAGGCGCCGGTCCTCAGCGTCACCTTTGACCCCAAAGAGGATTTTCTGGTGAGTCACTCTTCTCCCTGGAGGCGGAGATTCAACACCGTCGGTTCGATTGTGAAGAGTTTGGTCTCAAATTGACTCGTGTAAACCTCAAATACACAAACTAGATTGAAACTGCGAGATGATGGCATCTAACAAAAGTACATTTACTTCATTACTGTACTTCATTATATTTATTTTCAGGTGCATTTCCTCCTCCACATTTATAAACATCTGTACTTACCTTAAATTGAGTAATTGGTCGGCTGATCCAATCAGAGCAGGCCTGGGACAATAGAACCCGCCCGCTTCACTAGACAAGTACTTTCACATGTGATACATTAAGTTTATTTAGTGTAGTTTTTAAGTAGAGACGTCAACATGGTTCTTTTATCATAGTACTTTTTGACCTTTTACTTGTACATTTACTTGTGTAAAACACTTCATCACTGTGTGAATCTAATAATCTTCCAACTCAGCGATGAATCAGCTCAGTTTTGTTTTGCTAATGAAACTGAAACCAGCTCATACACAACTTTGTGTGTTTATCTTCCTCCCTGTGAAACTCTGCCAGGCGTCTTCCAGCTGTGACGGTTCTGTGGTCGTCTGGAACATCGAGGAGCAGGTACATCAACGTTTTACCATCTCTCACACAAAGATCTGTTTGTAAAAATGTCCCTGCACCTCACCCGTCCTCCGTGTGTCCTCAGACTCAGGTGATCAGCTGGCCTCTGCTGCAGAAGACCAACGACGTCAGTAATGCAAAGTCTCTGTGTCGGCTGGCGTGGCAGCCCCGGGGGGGAAAGGTCAGTGACCGTGTGACTGGTTCTCTGTGGTCGGCTGGTTGACAGAAGCTGGTGTCTCCCACTGCAAAATAACAAAACACTGTTTGTGTGTGAACTCAGTTTCTGGCAGTTCCTGTCGACACCAAGGTTCACCTGTACGAGCGAGGGACCTGGGAGCATGTGAGCACTCTGTGTGACGACCTGCTCACTCAGGTGAGACACACACACACACACACACACACAGACACACACACAATGTTCAATTCTCTGACGGCTGTTAGAATGTTTTTTTTATGTGAGTGATTCCTTGAAAAAAGCCTAAAACACTAAGTTTGACAAGTTTAACGGCCGATTGTGAAAGTCTGTGTTTTTAAATGATCAGCAGAACTTAAGGTTCACTTCATCGCCGCCCGGTGACAAATGTCTCCGCTCTGTCTCTTCATGTTATTTGACTTGTCCCTGCAGCCCGTCAACGTGGTGGCCTGGTCCCCGTGTGGACAGTTCCTGGCAGCCGGCAGCGTGGGGGGTGCACTGACGCTGTGGGACGTGAACAGCAAACTGTGTGTGGAGAGGTGAGTCACCAGGTTGTTGTTGACCTGTTGAAGGAGACGTGAAGATTCAGGTTCATTCCAGTGACCGTCTTGTCTTCTGTGTTCAGGCAGAAGCATGAGAAGGGCTTCACGGTGTGCGGTCTGGCCTGGCACCCGTCCGGCGCTCAGATCGCCTACACGGACACCGAGGGCTGCCTGGGTCTGCTGGACGGACTCAGCGTCTCCACGGCCGACACCAGCGCCCTGAAGGTAACACACGATGTCCTGTAGAAGTTGTGATTCTCAGGGTTTCTGTCCCACCGTTGTCTTCATGGTTTCTGCCCCTGGACCTTCAGGCTGCGGTGAACAAACCAGTTAAAGACTACGACGCCCTGTTCGATGATGATGATGACGACCGGGTCCTGGACGAAGGACTGAGCGACACCAACTCCCCGGTGAAGAGACACGTCGCAGTGGACGAAGACGATGATGAAGACGATGTCCTCATTCCCTCGACTGGACGCGTCCGGAACCGAGGAGCGATCCTGGACGACGAGAACTCGCTGGGTCAGTGGATGAGGTTTCATCACAGATAGAGAGGGGGGGTGGGGGGGAGGAGGGGATTGAATTTCCTGTATTTTAAAACCTCCATCTTTGCTTGCACGTCTTCATCAGACACAGGATCCCTGAAGCTCGGTCCGGACACGTTCAGGGACGATGACGACGACACGGGCGGCGCCGTGGTTCCTCGGTCGGTGGCCCTGGCGCCCCCCCGCCCCGTCTACGAGGGTCCGATGCCCAGTGCTCCTCAGAAGGCCTTTCAGCCGGGCTCCACCCCCGCACACCTCACGCACCGCTTCATGGTAGGAGACACGAGCAGTTTAATTTAACAGTTTAACGTAAATAGAACGTGAGGTTTTAATAATCATAACGTCCTCACACTCAGATGTGGAACTCGGTGGGAATCGTGCGCGGCTACAACGACGAGCAGGACAACGCCGTCGACGTGGAGTTCCACGACACGGCCGTGCACCACGCCATGCACCTCACCAACTCCCTGGGTCACACCATGGCTGATATTTCCCAGGAGGCCGTGCTGCTGGCCTGCACCAGCACAGACGAGCTTGCCAGGTACCCCCCCCCCCCTCCACCCACCCTGCTCTCTCAGATTTAAATGTCTGTGAGTTGTTTGATCAGATCCTTGAAGCTGCTCCTCTCTCTCCTCAGTAAGCTGCAGTGCCTCCACTTCTCGTCGTGGGACACCAATAAGGAGTGGATGGTGGACCTGCCGCCGGGGGAGGACGCCCGGGCGCTGTGTCTGGGGGGGGGCTGGGCGGCGGTCGCCACCAGCACGCTGATGCTCCGGCTCTTCTCCATCGGAGGTGTTCAGAGGGACGTCTTCAGTCTCCCAGGACCGGTGGTGTGCATGGTCGCACACGGAGAGCAGCTGCTTATCGTCTACCACCGGGGTTAGACACACACACACACACACACACACACACACACACTCTCCACCTGCTCTCAACAAATAATAAAGTAGAAGCTCTAATTGTTTACATGTGTCAAATCTGAGAATCCCTGGACGCACCTCAGAGGAGACACACAGCTGTGACCTCACGTCTGTCCCGTCCAATCAAATTCAATTATGTCCCTTTCTAACACTGACTGGACAGGAAGACGATGCTTTTATATTGGAGCCATGGAACTGATGCATGGTCTGACAAAAAAATACTGTTGTCAATTTGATAAATTATTTTAAATTGTCCAAAATCCACTCGTTCCAGACTGTTAAGAAATTGTCTTGTGTGATGGTGAACAGAATATTTTAACACTTTTATTATAACAATGTAAAGAAATGTTCACACTGGAGCCCGACTGTTTGCCGATATGAAAATTCAAATTTAACAGAATTAGATATCATTCCTCAATTACATTACTCTGTCGTAAGGGTAATTTGATAAAGACATCTTAGGAATCATTACTAAATATGTGTCTGTACATATCGGCCAACATCTGAATCTATAATCTCAACTGTCCAGTCCTTCACATGGGTCAGGCTCTACCTCTTTATATTTAATCACTATGGTCAATTAAGGGTTTAATTAAGACTTGAGATGTGTCACACTTTAGTTCATATCATTTTATTAATGTCTTCTAAGTGTTCACTGTGATGGACACTTCTCCTCCAGCAGGTTTCAAGGCTCCGCCAGATATAACGCAAAGGAAATGAACAATCTAGAATTAAATGAAGTGTGTTGTCCATTAGACGTGTTTTGTGTATTAACTGAAGAATCACTCACGCTGCGGCTTGTGTTTGATTTCACGTCACCAGCGACAGGGTTCGATGGGGAGCAGGTTCTCGGAGTCCAGCTGCTGCAGTTCGGTCGCAGAAAGAGACAAATCATGAACGAGCCGCTGCCTCTGTCTCTCCGATCCCACCTGACCTGGCTCGGCTTCACTGCTGAGGGTCAGTCGGTCAACAAACAACTTTAATCACACACACACACACACACAGAATCGGGTCAATCAGAGGTGGAGCTTCTCTCCTGGATTCTAACCACCGGCTCGTGTTGTGGGTTTCCAGGCACGCCCTGCTACGTGGACTCGGACGGCGTGGTGCGGCTGCTGAACCGCTCCCTGGGAAACACGTGGACTCCAGTGTGCAACACCAGAGAGACGTGCAAGAGCAGGTCGGATCACTACTGGGTGGTCGGCGTGCACGAGAACCCTCAACAGCTCAGGTGAACGCCGCCGGGTCACCAGTTTATGTAGATGGAACATTTCTGACACAACATCAATTCAAAGTTTTTAAACATAGACGTACCAGAGCAGGTGTAGAGCAGAGCAACGTCTTTAAGTGGCTTCAGGAGTTTTAAAAGCAAACTGAATTGTTTTAGCATCGATTTAGAGGAAAACACACAACTGTTGCACGTGCACAAGAACGATCAGGTTTTTAAGTTGCTCCCTAAACGTTTGGCTGTAAATATAAAAAGTGACCGTGTCCTGAGCTTCAGATAGTTGGATGCTTTCACCTGGTCTTGATTCCTGGTGTCTTTTTATTTGGTCACCGTCCCAACCGTCTGTCCTCGTCCCCTCAGGTGTATTCCATGTAAGGGCTCCAGGTACCCCCCCACCCTGCCCAGGCCTGCTGTGGCCATCCTGCCCTTCAAGCTGCCCCTGTGTCAGACCACCACCGAGAAAGGACAGATGGAGGTAAACCCATCGAACGGGTCTGAGAAAACGTCCCAGATGCTCTGAACCGAACCATTTAAACCAGTTGGACAGAGAGTAGATACAATACAGCTGTGGACATGTTGGAATGTGGACGCACACCGCCCCGTGTCAGCCTGTCCTCTTCTGTCCTCTTCCAGGAGCAGTTCCTGCGTTCTGTCCTCTTCCACAACCACTACAGCTTCCTGTCGTCCAGCGGCTACGAGGTGGACGAGGACGGACAGAGCCGCTCCCAGAAGGAGCAGCAGGAGCTGCTGATGAAGATGTTTGCTGTGAGTGTCTGAGCCGTGGAAAACATCCACACTCGCTATTTTGATCCCTGATTTGGAAGCGGTCTCCTGATTGGTTCTCTGCCTCTTCCTCCAGTTGTCCTGTAAGCTGGAGAGGGAGTTCCGCTCCGTGGAGCTGGCGGAGCTGATGACTCACAACGTGGTGACTCTGGCCATTCGGTACGCGTCCCGGTCCCGGCGCATGGCCCTCGCCCAGCGGCTCAGCGACATGGCCATGGAGAGAGCCAACCAGATCCAGGATGAAGAGCCGGAGGCACAGGACGAGGAGCAAGAGCACAAAAGCATCAGAAGGAACTCTGGGTAATAATCAAAGTACTGATCTGTCACTCAAACTGCTGTAAAATCCTCACAGCTCATATCGGCCGGAACAGGAGGTTTCAAAGAATCTGGTTCTTTGATTAAAAGCCAAACGTTCAAGCTTCTTCTTCATAAATGACGACTCCCAGGAACGTCCAATCAGCAAGATTAGAACTTTGTCATGTGAGCTGACTGAAAACAACAAGTGTCTTCTTTGGACAGGTATGACCTGAGCGAGGTCACAGGAGGACGTCACAGCAACAGACACAATCAGGTGGAGGAAGAGGAGCAAGGACAGGAGCTCGGGGAGGAAGAGGACGGACAGGAGATGGAGACGGAGGAGACGCCAGAAAGCAGAAGACGTAAGTTCCACTTCTTTCTACGTACAGTCCGTCCTCCTCGTCTCTGAGGAAACAGAAGCTCCTCATCTTTCTGTAAAGATCTAATCTGCCACCACTCGATGTGTCCCATGTGATCCGTGTCTCTTATCGTTTAGGTCTGAATCCATTTGCCAAAGAAGCTGTTTCACCGGTGCAGCCGTCTCTGACACCAAGTGAGTAAACATCAGGAATTACACAAAGTACTAAAAACAAGTGGAACTGGGTTGAGACGCCTGTCAGTCAAACGTAACTGTTACACATGGTATGAAATCTGAGAATCGAGTATTGTGCGATTGTCAAGTATAATATTTATTATTCTCGTGTACAGTATCAGACGAGTTTATTCATGTGGAAGTTGTGAGTTCTCCGAGATCATGTCAGATCAGTTACAGCAGCCTCTAGTGGTCATGATTAAAAACACGGTTTAGTTATTGTTTGTTTAAATATCTTAAATCTGAACGTTCACCTGATTTCACTCATTTGTTTTCCAGTTGGTAAAGTAGGACGTGCAAATCCCTTCAAGGTAAGAGCCGGAGTTTCCCCCATTATGGACAAAAAAATTCATAAAATGTCTCCTGCAAAGGACATGAGGACTTTTTTTACTGCTGGCGAGTGTCTACAAAAATCTGATTTATAGATAAATCTTCAGTTATCAGGAGAAATAAATCACGTTCAATATTCTCTGAGTCTGAACTGTGTCTCGATGAACCTCTCGGGAACTTGACATGTAAACACATTCTATTGAAATGGTTCCAGGTCTTTGGATCGGGGAAAGCGTCGGCTTCGTCCGGTCAGAGTCGAGGGACCAACATCCTGGACAACATGACGTCCAGCAGGAAGTCGGCTCCGCCCGGCCTCTCTGCAGGGAAACCCGGCAAAAGTCCCGTCCTCAAACCTCTGGCCCCGAGACCCAAGTCCAAGGTATCGTTAAGTTCAGAAGACGATTGAACTCGTGCACGTCGTTCATCAGACTGCATTGTCGACCTGGAGACATTAACCCTCTTCCCACTGCAGACCCAGTCCACCCTGCTCCAGATGACCGGCACAAAAACAGCCAATAAGAAGCCTCAGGGGAACACGGAGCCGGCGGCGGATCAGAGGAAACAAGCCGAGGTCCCGCCCCCCGCCTCGCCGGCAGATCACACCGACAACAAGAGGTCAGATAGGATTCAAGCCTCTGAAGTCAAATCACAGATTCCTCTGTCGCGTTAGCACGTTCTTTATAAACGGCTGTGGTTTCTCTCCAGACCCAAGACGGGGTTCCAGCTCTGGCTGGAGGAGAACAGGAAGAGCATCGTGTTCGACCAGCCGGACATGGAGGAGACGGACGTGATCAAAGAGGCCATGGGACGCTTCAGGACGATGTCCGCAGAGGACCGACTGGTAGGACATTACAATGAAATGACTTCTGGACGTTTGTAAAGGTGTTAAAGTTACCAGCTGCAGAAACCAGCTGTGAACACAACTCTGACATCACATTTCTACAAACAATCCTTAAACAACACTTCCATTTCTTCTCCGTGCCCGTTGACGGGGACAGACGGATGCAGACCTGGACTCGGGCTGAGAGAGACAGACTCTTAGATGTCCCCCACCACAGCACATTTAAAAAATCTGCTTCATACTCCTTTATTCATTTCTCATCTTTTCCCTCAGAGGATGTCTCTGTTCTAAGATGAGCTGTTTTCAGTTCGTCCTGTTTCCACTGAAGAGACAATCGATCTGTGAACCCGTCAGTTTAGAGACATGAGGAAAATCATTTGTATACGATAAACTATCGGGTTTGACAAACCCAATTCCCCCCCCCGAACGTCCCGGTTAATGATGTGAGCTGTGGTCGTGTCTCGGTGACGAGGCGCCTCATCCTCTCGGCCACCTGAGCGCTAGCAGACGTCAATCTGTGGGTTTCTGTAGTGGCTCGCTCCTGACCCTGCATACATCAAGACTCTCAGCACAGAGCCGGCGACACTGGACAGAGCAGAGGAAGAGGATGTGAGCCGACGGGGGAGGATGGGGGGGGGGGGGGAGACGGACGCCTGTTGCCTGGGAACCCTGTCGAGTGTGTTTTGGCAGCGAGGGCACAAAGCATTGATCTTATGATAATCCTGTGTGAGAGTCGCTGAGTGGGTCAGCCTGCAGCAGAAGAATCAGAACTGAACAGTTTCCAGGCGCAGGTCCAGATCAGGGATGTGTCTTCACATTAGTTCAGATTTCAGTTGATCCGGTTCTGCCTCAGAAACCAGGAGGTTCTGAACCGAATCTCCAGGAAGTCGATTCCATCTCTGTGCTGCCTCCCGGTGAGAAGCAGCTTCTGCCTGTTTCGGTTCAGACTCGTTTATTAGATGAAGACGTCTCAGAGATCGGAAGATATATTATGAACATGCATCTGCTACTAACCCGACCTTAAGATAAGATCAAATTATCCTTTGTCAGTCCCACAGCTGGGAAACTACAGCAGCAAGAGGGCGTTCAAAAATACACACCAGTAAAGTACTTATAAGTGGTGATACTTATAATAATGTAAAGAGAGAAACAAATATAAATGAGGTAAAAACGAATATATAAAGTGTTAACAGCATTATAAATTAGATCCCGGTGCAGAAAGACCTGTAGGTTCCCTAAGAGTGTGTGTGTTGTTCGTGTGTGTGTGTTGTTCGTGTGTGTGTGTTGTTCGTGTGTGTGTGTTGTTCGTGTGTGTTCATACTGGACTTCCTGATGCAGCCTCACAAATGATCATTAAAATTCAATTCCCTTTACAGTTGGTGTCTCATTTCAGTGAGAAGGTTTTTTTTAAATCACTGAAAATGTCTCTGCAGGGGAACAGTTGGTCTGAAAACCTTGTTAACGCCTTAGTGTGTGTCTGTGTGTGTTGTTTGTGTGTGTCTGTGTGTGTTGTTTGTGTGTGTGTGTGTGTGTGTTTGTGTTGCTCCTAATTACATTATTCTCTCCCAATACAATGAAATGACCAGTGAACAGTGAGACGTCACAGCTTGAACCACCTCTCGGCTCTGTGGCTGTGTGTGTGGGGTTAATGGCGGAGCTTCATTGGGTGCTGGAGGTGAAGTGTGTGTGTGTGTCTTTGTATGTGTGTGTGTATCCGCTCACTCACCAGGCCCTGGTGATTCATCCTGGCTCCATTACGTCCAGGAAAACGCTTCCTTTTGTCTCTGCCGGTGGAGAAAGGGACGGGGGGGGGGGGGATAAATAAAAGCAGGCAGAGGAGAAGAGCCAGCGGGCCGAGGAGATGCCGTCTGTCCATAGTGATTATAAGTGACAGGAGGCAATTTCCAGAGCTCACGCCTGAGTGTGTGTGTAGTCCTCGTCACGTAGGTGGCTGTTGCCTGGATGGAGACACGAGAACAATGCAGAACCATTTTGTCCTGGGCGCTAATTAACGTGTGCATTTCGTGTCCTCTCGTTTGTTCGGTGCAGTCGTGGACGGAGCGAGCGAAAGGCCAAACCGGAGACGACCTGAAGAAGAGGAAACGAGCCGGAGGAGAAGATGTGGGAAGTGAAAACGGACGAGAAGAAGCCGATGAAAGCGATGCCAAGAAGAAGAAGTCTTTGGACTCGGTCTCCAAACTCTCAGCGTTTGCCTTCAACAAAAACTGAACGTGTTCTGTTTCTCGCTGGTTAAAGGTTCGATGTGTTTTTGAGAACTGTCCGTCCTGACGTCCCTGAGAGCCTGAATCACAACGATGTGAAGGACCAGAGACTCATCAGCTCCTGAATGTGTCAGTGTTTGTGGATTTAATACTATGTTTCTAAAAAAAACTGTTACTGTTTTTTAAATTTTTGAATAAATGTAAATGTTTTGAGTTCAAATTTGGGGGATTTATTGAATCACAGCATTTTTATTGTTTCCCTTTTCCCTGCTGCCTGTCCGAAAGAACACAATGTCTCCAGGGAAGCTTTTCAAATTCAGCACAAACTATCACGTGATCTCGGATGAACTGGTTCGAGTTCAGTGGTCAGTTCACGACTCAGTTTGCATCTACTGGTCAGGTGGATCCATCTCTGTGTCGTCTGTCACTGTTCGTATACAGGTGGATTCAAAACGCACAGTTTACAACAATTAAAGTAAATAAAAACGAGTTAAAAGAGTAGAATAAACATGTAAATAAAACAGGACGTTACGACCTTAGATTTAAATCGAAGAGACAGAGAAACGTGAATCTAAACATTTAAATGTCTGTTCTTTGTGTTTAGGATAAAGTCAGATTTGATTGTGACAGGAAATGAACTACAGACACAACTAGAATGTCCGCTGATATAAAATAAAGATCAGAGGGTGTTATTGTTTGTAAAGTGCTGATGCAGGATTGATAAATCTACAAGCTTTCCCACCAGAAGAGGTTTGATTCCCACAGGTTGGATCAGGTCTTTGAACAGGCTCCAGCAGATTGCATGAAGAGAACTGGACTGAGTGATGGTGCTGGTTCCCAGCACATCTTCATCATCAGGATCCATGTGGGAGTCAGAGGGGAGGGGAGCCCTCCCTCGGGAGCCGGACAGCCAATGGGAGCCCTCCCTGAATCTCCCCTCTCGTATAAAGGCTGGTCATGGAAGAAGCTGCGGGAGAAAGTTCACCTGGAACCGGATCGAGCTGAGGCCCTGGACCAGAAGCAGGAATGGAGCCCAACAAGCAGACCCAGCACGGCTCCGGCGAGCAGGAGGAGGCGGGGGACGGCGGACCGGTGCTCAACGGGCACGTCGACGGGCTGGGGAAGCGGCCGGCCCCCGGTGGCACCGCGCGCTCCTCCGGCGGTGCGAAGGCTCCGGGCGCGGAGAGCTGGCGGGAGGAGCGCACCCGCAGCGTGGAGGACAACGAGACGAGTCTCCCGGCCCTGGCCGCCGCCTACACCACCATCCTGCGGGGGCTGGGCGAGGACCCGCAGCGCCAGGGGCTCCTGAAGACCCCCTGGAGAGCCGCCACCGCCATGCAGTTCTTCACCAAGGGCTACCAGGAGAAAATTATAGGTGAGTGTCTAAATCCACAAATCCGCTCAGAGGAGGCTGCGGGATCTGCTCCTGCGGGCAACAGGTGTCAGGTCCGGGGGACAGATCCTCCGAACTCCCTCCGACTCATCCAGGGAGCAGCTCCTTACACTTTAAATTGATTTAAAGATAAACTCACACTAAACCACTTTGTGCTTTTCGGTTCGTTATTTATTCCACTACATTTATTTAACAGATCCACAAAACAAGTGAACATTAGATTAAATATGAAGTATTGTTATAGATTAAACTACCAAATAACACACTGAGTATTACAAACTCTCCATCCAGCCTGTAACTGCTTCATACAAACACACATCGTACAGGAATAAACATAATATTTTATAAAATGTGGTTATAAACCAAGTGAAACATGATTTGGTTAAATTATCTTCACATGTGCAGCCTGTAAATGCTGCTGACACATTAATAAATCACTAATAAAACAACCGGGTACTTCTTATTAGAAGTTTGGGT
This sequence comes from Pleuronectes platessa, assembly GCF_947347685.1. NCBI lineage: Eukaryota > Metazoa > Chordata > Actinopteri > Pleuronectiformes > Pleuronectidae > Pleuronectes > Pleuronectes platessa. The sequence continues at coordinate 30,755,375 of NC_070626.1, forward strand.
TTTAATAACAATACCTAAATACATGTTTGGATATTAAATTCAGTTTGTAATTAAAATCTTTGTGTGCAGCCTGATGTGGAGTAGTAGAAGTACAGTAAAGAAGTATAGAGCAGAAGAAATATATTAAGTATATTACTTATGGGGACATAAGTACTCACAAATGTCCCCAAGTACACAACTTGAGTAGAAATACTTTTTTTCCTTTCCACGACAGCTTTTGAACTAATTCACTCTCATCTGAATGAGAGTGAATTTAAATCGTCTGTTTCTTTGACTCAAGCTTTTTCTTTCTGCAGCTCAGTGAACGAGATATTAACACTAAATATTCTGACTTTTATTGATTTGCTGTTTCATGTGAGGAGCTGAAGTTAGGAATCGATTACACAAGTTAAGATAAAGTTATATTAGTCCCTCTCTGGGAAATCAGTATGTTAATGAACCTAATCAGCAACTGATGACTGCTCATTTCTAGTTTTTCTGCCTTTTCTCCTATGATTCATAAACTCAGTGTCTCTGGGATTCAGGCTGTTCGTTGGACAAGAAGAGTCTTTTTAAGATTAGACTCCAATTGACTAAGTTGAGTTTCAGCTCATTGTTGTTGGTGAGTTTGAGCAGTTTGTGGTGATGCAGCAGAAATGGAGGAGATGTTCTGCTTGTCGTCTCCCCCCCCCCCCCCCCACACACACACACACACACTGAACCAGTGCTCTGATTGGACAACCGACTCCACCACCTCCTTATGCACAAAAGTCCAAAATCACCCGAGTGCCTCTTCCTGCCTCCTCTGCTCTGGATGTCAAAGTGGCCCCATTTCATTTTGATGGATCGGATTCTCTAAGAAAATAATTTTTTCCATGTGATCGTCAAATAAAAGAGCAGGAGGTTCATCACATGACTCCTGCTCCTCAGCGCCTTCAGATTCCTCTGTGAGATTTATCTGCGTCCAGTTTGACCCAGATGTGCTCAAAACACACCTGGATGTCCACATGTGCCCCCCCCCCCCCCCCCCTTGTTCTCCGCCCCTGCCTGGTCCAGATCTCCATCTGGAGGCAGTTTGTCGCTGTGGGGGTTGTTTGGTGTGTTGTGAGGCTGTAATGTTAAAGTGTTAAAGGAATGCATCTTCTCACTGGGCGGCCTCACATTCTTCTCTCCCTCCGCTCACTGAGGGAATCGAACCCACTGGTTCACGTGTTTTCTGATCTTCTGGTTTGAATACGACGACCAGCAGATGAGCTACAGCTGCTGGTTCAGACACCGATGGTTCTAAATGTGCGCGTTGCTCATCAGGCGGAGGCAGGGCTCAGCCTCTCTGCTGATTGGCTGCTGCCGAAGCCTCCCCCTTTGATTTGTAGGGCTTGAAAACTATCCTATAGAAATACCATATATACTAGGATGTACTGTTCTTTTTGAAAACCGGCTTTAACTCTCTGCTGTTTAATAAAACACTGTCACGGCAAAGCACCTGGAAAAGTGCAAGATCACGCAAGAAGCAGCCAACACCTCCTGAATCTGTAGATAACAGATCCAGAATCTGTAGATAACAGATCCTGAATCTGTAGACAACAGATCCTGAATCTGTAGCTAACAGATCCTGAATCTGTAGCTAACAGATCCAGAATCTGTAGATAACACCTCCTGAATCTGTAGAAAACAGATCCTGAATCTGTAGATAACAGATCCAGAATCTGTAGAAAACAGATCCAGAATCTGTAGAAAACAGATCCAGAATCTGTAGAAAACAGCTCCTGAATCTGTAGATAACAGATCCTGAATCTGTAGATAAAAGCTCCTGAATCTGTAGAAAACAGCTCCTGAATCCGTAGCTAACAGATCCAGAATCTGTAGATAACAGATCCAGAATCTGTAGAAAACAGATCCAGAATCTGTAGAAAACAGCTCCTGAATCTGTAGATAACAGATCCTGAATCTGTAGATAAAAGCTCCTGAATCTGTAGAAAACAGCTCCTGAATCCGTAGCTAACAGATCCTGAATCTGTAGATAACAGATCCAGAATCTGTAGATAGCAGCTCCTGAATCTGTAGATAACAGCTCCTGAATCTGTAGATAACAGCTCCTGAATCTGTAGATAACAGCTCCTGAATCTGTAGATAACAGCTCCTGAATCTTTAGATAACAGCTCCTGAATCTTTAGATAACAGCTCCTGAATCTTTAGATAACAGCTCCTGAATCTGTAGATAACAGCTCCTGAATCTTTAGATAACAGCTCCTGAATCTGTAGATAACAGCTCCTGAATCTTTAGATAACAGCTCCTGAATCTGTAGATAACAGCTCCTGAATCTGTAGATAACAGCTCCTGAATCTGTAGAAAACAGCTCCTGAATCTGTAGATAACAGCTCCTGAATCTGTAGATAACAGCTCCTGAATCTTTAGATAACAGCTCCTGAATCTGTAGATAACAGCTCCTGAATCTTTAGATAACAGCTCCTGAATCTGTAGATAACAGCTCCTGAATCTGTAGATAACAGCTCCTGAATCTGTAGATAACAGCTCCTGAATCTGTAGATAACAGCTCCTGAACCTGTAGGAATGTACATATGAATATATGCATGTGAGATTACAGGTGCAGATATTTGTTGTGTTTATTGTTCTATAGACGTTCACGTGTCAATTCACGTGAACGTCTCATCCACACAACAACACCAAGACTCTTTTCCTTCTCTCCTTCACTTCTTCTCGGAACAAAAGGCGAAATGTACTCGTGGTAATAAACACGTTCAAATGAAACGCATGATATAAAATTCATTATAATTCTGTATGATGCTATAAAGAGTTTAAAACCAGATCTGGATCAGTGTTGATAGAGAGAGAGTTGACTTATTTGAATGTGCTGTTTCAAACGTTTCTCACTTGTTAATTCACATTCACAGATATGGAATTTCGATGTCTCTCTCACATTCATCAATGACTTCCTTTAAAAAAAGATCCTAAATCTCATTAACAATAATCAGGTAGAAGCTGATTCATCAACTGTCATGTTTGACTTTGGTCCAGGATGAGATCTTATAGGTCTCTGGATGTTTATATGAGAATATCTGCAGGAAATGAATTCTGGATGGAGGAGACCATTGAGAGTAACAGTCGGACGGAATCAGGCTGAGAGTTGAACAGACGCCAGCGGGTGTTACACCAACGGGGTCGCAGACGTCATAAGTCGGCGCTCGTGAGGCGTTCGATACCTCGTCCGGCTTTCGTCCCAACGTGAGCCTGAAATCCTCGTGTTGTCGAGCACATGACGGAACAGAAGTGAGAAGTTATGCAGAGATTAAACAGGAGCTTAGTTACAGGAGGAGAAGGAGACTTCCCTCCAGATGTGACGCTCGGACCTGAATCTTGTGTTTTCATCAGACGAGAGAATCTTGTTCCTCGAGGTCTGAGAGGGTTCGGCTTTTTTCTTCAAACCTAAAAAAAGAAACTGCTCCACGAGCCCCGACATCCGGATTCCACTCAAAATCATTTACACCTGTTTGACTGACGCACACGACGAGCGAGAGAAGAACGACTTCAAGATCGTCAGCTGATTGTGTGTCTGCCCGGCAACACACAACGTCAACAACAACAGTAACAAATAATCTTTTGTAACGCCCGAGCGTCGGGTTCAAATTAAAGAGAAACAAATTTCCTGAGACTCAACAGATGAGAAACCTGATGGAGAACAAATATATAAGGGCTGCGTGTGTGTGTGTGTGTGTGTGAGTGTGTGTTAAAAGGCAGGGATGTACAGGGGTGACTCATCATCCAAACGCCCAGGGTTACGACTATGTATAGGAAATCTACACACACACACACACGTGGCTGAACAATGAATGAACCTTGTTTATTTAGCCTTTGCACAGTTTCCTGCTTCATACAGAGTCAACACATGGCCTCTTCTCTTTGTGTGTGTGTGTGTGCGTGTGTGTGTTAGACATTATCACACACACACACACACACACACACACACACACACAGAGCAGGCAGCACTATGGAGCATTGACCTGATGACGGGTCACGTTGTCATTTCCTGACACCAGCTTCGTCTCTGTCACCCAGAGCGTCCGACCAGCTGCTGCTCTTTACTTCAGGTTGATTTAATGTTGTTTCCTCCAGGGAGTGTGTGTGTGTGTGTGTTTGTGTGCGTGTTTGTGTGTTTGATAAACAACTTCCACTGTATCTGCTTGTGTAAAAATCAGCAGTGAGAAAATAAACAAAAGAATAACATCAAATTCTTGTTATTTTCATGACTGCGTTGATTGATCGTATCACTTTTCAAAAAGACGTTTCACTTCCTCGAACTCGGCTCGATTTCTTCAGGTGCTTCTAATAATCTATGAAATTCCGTCATGATGCCGACACGTTTCTCTCCAGCGTGACTTCCCCTTCGTGACAGAGTCATTCTCTCCACATTCCATTGAGTCTTAACGTCTTTAAATCACACATTTCAGATAAGCTGCCTGAGAACCATCACGTTTCCAGGTTTTCTTCTACATCCCAGTGAGGCAGTGGCAGTGGTCTGGACGTCACCCACAGCTGATAGTTTCTCCTCAGACAGGGAAACCAACCAGGTTAACACAACTTGGTCCAGATTTCAGGTTCAGTTGTGTGTTTCTTTAGACTGTGTTTGAACATTATTAACTTTGTGGGAACAATGTGATCAGCAGCAAAGTTTCTTTACTTTGTCCTTGATTAGAAAACTTTGGGAACAGGATTAGAACTTTGTCTCTGCGTCGGCCTGAAGGCGACTGGACGAGGAGAATCCGTTTTTCTTCTTCGTGGGTTAATTACTAAAGTCTCCAGGAGCTGGTTCAACCAGTGAAGAAGAATCGACCTCAGCTCAGTTCTGATCTCATCCAGATGTTTGTCGCCTCATCACTTTGGTCCAGACCGAAATATCTGAATAACTGTTTGAAGAACCATGAGATCTTGTTGTCATTGTCCCCAGGGGATGAATCCTACTGAGTCCAATGTTATTGACGCCTCAGGTTTGACGTCAGAAAACGTATTTGTTCCATAGTTTCATTTATTCTGGTTAGTTTCGTTTTGTAGTTTTTCATTCTTCCTGTTGTCATCGCTGAAAAGTCAGAAATGATCCAAATATGATTCAAACTTCTTCAGAAAATGTGAGGAAGACTAAGAATCTTGATTTGACTCTCGAGCGATGAAGACGAGGGCACGATGAACGATTCCGTGGTGTCGCACAAACTGCGTCACAAGCAAACACAATAAGCAGCAGAGACGGAAGCAACAAGTCAGAGTGCTCTGTTGTTCAGGTGCCCCCCCCCCCTCCCCCCTCTCTCACAGATAACGAGGCAGGAAATTAAAAAGTGCGGCGGCGAGAGCGAGAGGCGTCGACCGCGTCACAAACTGATAAAGACGCTTTATTGAGCCGCCGGCGACCGAAAGATGCAATAAAGCGACAACAGGAAGAAGCGAAGCTATAATTAGACGATGGACGTCACGTGACGAGGCTGTGGGCGGAGTCTGTTTGACCTCGAGGGGGGGGGGGACCCCGATGCAGGAAGGATTTTCAACACATTATAAAATGTCTGAAAACTGAAAAGTCATAAAAAGCAAATTGTTAAAGAAATCAATCAAATCAATGGTTAAATATTGAAGCTTCAGTCGGATTTAAATGAAGGAAGTCAGAGTTAAATTATAATAATAATAAATTCCATATTTTTCAGGCGCAATCAGGAAGATTTTGTTCTTTTCATTTAATTTCATCCCTCGTTTATTTTTCCATTTTTTTTTCTGCAGACGTGCTGAACGACGCCATCTTCGACGAAGACCACGACGAGATGGTGATCGTCAAAGACATCGACATGTTCTCCATGTGTGAGCATCACCTGGTGCCCATCTTCGGCAGGGTGAGACACACACATGCACACACACACACACACACACACACACACACACAGGTGAAGGCAGATATAAAGATACATTTTCACTGAAAGATGAATTTCTGATTTTCAGCCTGAGACTTTTGATCGAAGTGAAGATGTCACTCTTCATTTTTCGCAATTTTTCTCTTTCTCTCTTTTATCGACTTAGCAATTAATACAAATTACAGGGTTTAGTTCAGGTGTGAGACGTCGGCTGTATTAATAAAGAATCAATGCACATCTGTACGGCTGCACATCTGGTTCACTACTGCTCGGGTTGATTTAAACTTTGCTCATGAATTTTCCATTTCTCGAAACCGGCTCATATGTTTTTTGTGTTTTTTAGTTGGTCGTTGTCACAGTGGATGTTGTGTATTCGTTGTTGAATCTGAACCTTGAACCGGTGAAGCTGGAAATCAGCAAAACACATCGGGACCATTAATAATAATATATTGTATTTCTATTGCACCTTTCAAAACCAGAATGTGCGTCACTGCTGCTGTCGTCACAGAAACACAGAGAGACGGTTTATTGCCTCAGACCAGTTTGTCCTGTTTTCACCACTGGTTTGATTCCTTAGAGAATAATAACACGTTTAGATGTTTTCTGTGACTGTTTCTTGAGACTGTTGAGACTTGGTTTAAGGTGTGTTAGGTTTGAACTCTAGTCTCTTCTCTTGTAGTCTCTTCTTTTCTAGTCTCTTCTCTTCTCTTCTAGTCTCTTCTTTTCTAGTCTCTTCTCTTCTCTTCTAGTCTCTTCTCTTCTAGTCTCTTTTCTTCTCTTCTAGTCTCTTCTCTTATCTTCTAGTCTCTTCTCTTCTAGTTTTTTCTCTTCTAGTCTCTTCTCTCCTAGTCTATTTTCTTCTCTTCTAGTCTCTTCTAGTCTCTTCTCTTCTAGTCTCTTATCTTCTAGTCTCTTCTCTCCTAGTCTCTTCTAGTCTCTTCTCTTATCTTCTAGTCTCTTATCTTCTCTTCTCTTCTAGTCTCTTCTCTTCTAGTCTCTTATCTTCTAGTCTCTTCTCTCCTAGTCTATTTTCTTCTCTTCTAGTCTCTTCTAGTCTCTTCTCTTCTAGTCTCTTATCTTCTAGTCTCTTCTCTTATCTTCTAGTCTCTTATCTTCTCTTCTCTTCTCTTCTAGTCTCTTCTTTTCTAGTCTCTTCTCTTCTCTTCTAGTCTCTTCTCTTCTAGTCTCTTTTCTTCTCTTCTAGTCTCTTCTCTTATCTTCTAGTCTCTTCTCTTCTAGTCTCTTCTCTTCTAGTCTCTTCTCTTCTTTTCTAGTCTCTTCTCTTCTAGTCTCTTCTTTTCTAGTCTCTTTTCTTCTCTTCTAGTCTCTTCTCTTATCTTCTAGTCTCTTATCTTCTAGTCTCTTCTCTTCTAGTCTCTTCTCTTCTAGTCTCTTCTAGTCTCTAATCTTCTCTTCTCTTCTCTTCTAGTCTATTTTCTTCTCTTCTAGTCTCTTTATTCTCTTCTATTCTCTTCTAGTCTCTTCTTTTCTAGTCTCTTCTCTTCTAGTCTCTTCTTTTCTAGTCTCTTTTCTTCTCTTCTAGTCTCTTCTCTTATCTTCTAGTCTCTTATCTTCTAGTCTCTTATCTTCTAGTCTCTTCTCTTCTAGTCTCTTCTCTTCTAGTCTCTTCTTTTCTAGTCTCTTCTCTTCTAGTCTCTTCTTTTCTAGTCTCTTTTCTTCTCTTATCTTCTAGTCTCTTATCTTCTAGTCTCTTATCTTCTAGTCTCTTCTCTTCTAGTCTCTTCTCTTCTAGTCTCTAATCTTCTCTTCTCTTCTCTTCTAGTCTATTTTCTTCTCTTCTAGTCTCTTCTATTCTCTTCTATTCTCTTCTAGTCTCTTCTTTTCTAGTCTCTTCTCTTCTAGTCTCTTCTTTTCTAGTCTCTTTTCTTCTCTTCTAGTCTCTTCTCTTATCTTCTAGTCTCTTATCTTCTAGTCTCTTATCTTCTAGTCTCTTCTCTTCTCGTCTATTTTCTTCTCTTCTAGTCTCTTCTATTCTAGTCTCTTCTATTCTAGTCTCTTCTATTCTCTTCTAGTCTCTTATCTTCTAGTCTCTTATCTTCTTTTCTCTTCTCTTCTAGTCTCTTTTCTTCTCTTCTAGTCTCTTCTCTTCTAGTCTCTTCTCTTCTCTTCTCTTCTCTTCTAGTCTCTTCTCTTCTCTTCTAGTCTCTTCTCTTCTAGTCTCTTCTCTTCTAGTCTCTTCTCTTCTCGTCTCTTCTCTTCTAGTCTCTAATCTTCTCTTCTCTTCTCTTCTAGTCTATTTTCTTCTCTTCTAGTCTCTTCTATTCTCTTCTATTCTCTTCTAGTCTCTTATCTTCTAGTCTCTTATCTTCTAGTCTCTTATCTTCTTTTCTCTTCTCTTCTAGTCTCTTTTCTTCTCTTCTAGTCTCTTCTCTTCTAGTCTCTAATCTTCTCTTCTCTTCTCTTCTAGTCTATTTTCTTCTCTTCTAGTCTCTTTATTCTCTTCTATTCTCTTCTAGTCTCTTCTTTTCTAGTCTCTTCTCTTCTAGTCTCTTCTTTTCTAGTCTCTTTTCTTCTCTTCTAGTCTCTTCTCTTCTAGTCTCTAATCTTCTCTTCTCTTCTCTTCTAGTCTATTTTCTTCTCTTCTAGTCTCTTTATTCTCTTCTATTCTCTTCTAGTCTCTTCTTTTCTAGTCTCTTCTCTTCTAGTCTCTTCTTTTCTAGTCTCTTTTCTTCTCTTCTAGTCTCTTCTCTTATCTTCTAGTCTCTTATCTTCTAGTCTCTTATCTTCTAGTCTCTTATCTTCTAGTCTCTTCTCTTCTAGTCTCTTCTCTTCTAGTCTCTTCTTTTCTAGTCTCTTTTCTTCTCTTATCTTCTAGTCTCTTATCTTCTAGTCTCTTATCTTCTAGTCTCTTCTCTTCTAGTCTCTTCTCTTCTAGTCTCTTCTCTTCTAGTCTCTTATCTTCTAGTCTCTTATCTTCTAGTCTCTTCTCTTCTAGTCTCTTCTCTTCTAGTCTCTTCTCTTATCTTCTAGTCTCTTATCTTCTAGTCTCTTATCTTCTAGTCTCTTCTCTTCTAGTCTCTTCTCTTCTAGTCTCTTCTCTTCTAGTCTCTAATCTTCTCTTCTCTTCTCTTCTAGTCTATTTTCTTCTCTTCTAGTCTCTTCTTTTCTAGTCTCTTCTCTTCTAGTCTCTTCTTTTCTAGTCTCTTTTCTTCTCTTCTAGTCTCTTCTCTTATCTTCTAGTCTCTTATCTTCTAGTCTCTTCTCTTCTAGTCTCTAATCTTCTCTTCTCTTCTAGTCTATTTTCTTCTCTTCTAGTCTCTTCTATTCTCTTCTATTCTCTTCTAGTCTCTTATCTTCTAGTCTCTTATCTTCTTTTCTCTTCTCTTCTAGTCTCTTTTCTTCTCTTCTAGTCTCTTCTCTTCTAGTCTCTTCTCTTCTCTTCTCTTCTCTTCTCTTCTAGTCTCTTCTCTTCTCTTCTAGTCTCTTCTCTTCTAGTCTCTTCTCTTCTAGTCTCTTCTCTTCTCGTCTCTTCTCTTCTCTTCTAGTCTCTTCTCTTCTAGTCTCTTATCTTCTTTTCTCTTCTCCTCTAGTCTCTTTTCTTCTCTTCTAGTCTCTTCTCTTCTCGTCTCTTCTCTTCTCTTCTCTTCAGGTTTGTTGTGAGCTTCAGACGAAGCTTTAAATCTTCATGATTTGATTTGAAGAAAAGTCCTCAGACGTTTATCTGAGGAAACATCCGTCTGTGTTTAATCTGGAGACAGACCATGAGAAACAATCAGATTAACTGGGATCTGTTCATCCTGCACTGGTTTCACTTCCCTCTCTCTGACATCATCACTCTCGTCTGAAGCCTGATTGGCCTCTTCACTCTTTGCCTCTTCCTCTCTTTTCCCTCCATCGCCTGCAGGTGCTCGTCAGTTAAGACAATACAGGCAGATGAAGCTTTCCACTGTTTAAATGTGGGTGGGTGTGTGTGTGTGTGTGTGTGTGTGTGTGTGTGTGTGTGTGTGTGTGTGTGTGTGTGTGTGTGTGTGTGTGTGTGTGTGTGTGTGTGTGTGTGTGTGTGTGTGTGTGTGTGTGTGTGTGTGTGTGTGTGTGTGTGTGTGTGTGTGTGTGTGTGGGTGGGTGTGTGTGTGGTGACACCAGGTGGCTGTTTATTTCCCTGCACCTCCTCCCTCTCCTCCTTTCGCCTCTTTAATAACCTTTCATCTGTCAGTCAGTCTGTGACTCAACACTTACTGTCCTCCTCTTCCTCTGTTCCTGCTTATCATCCTCTTCCTCCTCTTCCTCTGTTCCTTTTTATCATCCTCTTCCTCTGTTCCTGCTTATCATCCTCTTCCTCCTCCTCTTCCTCTGTTCCTGCTTATCCTCCTCTCCTTCCTTCTCTTGCTCTTCTTCCTGCTCTTCATCCAGCTGTGTGACTGTTTCCATGTTTGCTGCACCTGAACAGTTTATATTTTAAATTGTTAAGAGGTTATAAATTAGTATATATATATATATATATATAAGCACGTGGCATCTATTGCACTTCTGTCTGTCCTGGGAGAGGGATCCTCACATATGTCTCTCTGTTAAAAGGGTTTTTAGTAGTTTTTCCTTACTCTTGCTGAGGGTTAAGGACAGAGGATGTCACACCCTGTTAAAGCCCTATGACACGAATTGTAATTTGTGAATATGGGCTATACAAATAAAATTTGATTGATTGATATATATATAAAAACACACACATCCTCCTCTTGTCGTGTCCCTGTTGCTCGTCCTTCGTGTGGAGATGATTCTTGTTTTCTAACGTCTGTCGCTCACAGCTTGTTCCAGTAAATGTGAACAACACGAGCAGATAAGTGGAGGCGCTCGGTTTGATGTCTTTGAGATGAAGATGAAGAGGAAGAGGAGGAAGAAGAAGAAGGAGGAGAGGAGATATTTGCAGCCCCCCCACCGCTTCTGCCCTTTCTCTCGTCTCGTCAACAAATTGAAGTTGACATTTGAGTGGAGCGAACACGTGTGAGAGAATCAGAGCCTCCAGACGATTACAGCCGTGATTCTCCAGCCGACCGCTCGTCTGTTGCTCGTCTGTTGCTCGTCTGACGTTCATATTAAAATCCTTTTTTACTTTTCTCTTCCTCGTTTGATGATCTAGTATCAAATGGAAGGATGTTGTCTTGTTTTTTTTTTTACTTTTTCAACATTGTGAGAGTGATTTTTTTTTTTTAGAGTTTTTAGTTTTGTGAAAATGATTCTCGGATCTTGATGAAATTAATCCGACACATTGAGGCAGCTGGTCTCTGGTGGGTTACGTTCATGTGGTTTATACGCCTGCGATCCACCGGCTCTCTCCTGGTGGCTCATTCTCCGCTGCTTGTTCAATGCTGTGGCTCAGGGGGTAAAGCGGTTGAAGTGGTCTTTGTGTCTGTGTCTCACTGTCGCCAGGGGGAAATCAAACAACTGACCATGAACTCTTCCCTCTGTGCAGGTTCACATCGGCTACCTCCCCAACAAGAGAGTCCTCGGCCTCAGCAAGCTGGCCAGGTGAGGACACACTCCCTGTGTGTGTGTGTCTGTGTGTGTCTGTGTTTGTGTGTCAGAGAAAGCTGGTGTGCGTTTAAGCTGATTAATAAAACGTGTTTGTGTGTACTCGTGTAGAATCTGATCCCACTGACCCCAATACCTTCAGGCTTATCACACTAACTCCCCCCACACACGTACGCAAGCACACACACACACACAAACACACACACTCTGAACACAGCTGAACCATTCACACAATTGAGACTAAAACAAAGCTCTTACTACAGTGCTGAGTTGTCGCCTGCTGCAGCTTCTGCTGAACCCTAGGTGGCGCTAATTAAAAACCTGCAAAGCTTCGTAGAGAAAAGGGAAAATTCCGGTTTCGTGTTTCAGTAAAGACGGACTTCAGAGGGGGCGGAGCTACAAACCAGTCGATGCTAATCTCCTGACGATGTTATGATGCCGTTTCATAATTTCTCCATGAGAAACATTTTTGGGGTTTCAGTCTCTTGCCCAAGGTGACTAGGATCGAACTGCCGACCTCCTGGACAGAGAACAACCCGCTCTACCCCTGAGCCACAGCCACACCGAAGCTGTAGATCAAGTCCTCGGACGTGTTGAAGAGACCTAATCGTTCCTCCTCTTCCTCAGTCTGGGAGAAGGATCCAGGTCAGATCCAGCTCCAACATGGAGGCATGAACATAAAGTCACGATTCAGAGATGATCGACTCGAACATCTCCTTTAAATCGCCCGGTGAGAAGAACAGAGCGGCGGCTTCTTTACCCTCAAACGTTCGAAGCAGCATTTGCTCTTTTCCTTCATGTCCATGCGCTCGCGTGACATTTCCTTCGAGGTGGACGAGGTCGAGTTTGTCCAAAGTGTTTTCAGTCAGAGAGAAGAGCAGCAGGTCGAAGGTCGTCCTCCTGTTCGCTCACGTCTGAGAAGCAGCTGCAGCTTTTTACTGTAAAGACACAGAACAACTTGTTTTTACTGAATTTAACTCAAACAAAGTATCCGATTACTTCCTCTAATGTCATTCGTCTTCTCTCTCCTCAGGATTGTTGAAATCTACAGTCGGCGACTACAAGGTAAGAATCAGTGACTCATTCCTCCGCAGTTCAGTTCAGTTCATTTTCTCGTCTGTGGATCAAACTGTGTTTTTCTCTGCGTCCTGTTTGATGTTTGTGCGTCTGAACGATGATGTTTGTGCGTCTGAACGATGATGTTTGTGCGTCTGAACGATGATGTTTGTGCGTCTGAACGACTTCAGTTCAGGAGAGGTTGACCAAACAGATCGCCGTGGCAATCACCGAGGCCCTGCAGCCGACCGGGGTCGGCGTCGTCATCGAGGCAACGTAGGTCACGACCTCAAAACCACACGTTTACTTTTCCTCCTTTTCACTCGCTTCACCTTCTTTATTCGCTCTGCTCTTCATTTTCATTTGATTCATTTATTTGACTTATTCAAACCATTTTACTTCCCTTTCTTTACTTTTACTTCTTCCATCACTGTTTACTTTAAATTTATTATATTTTTCTCCTCTTTTTATTCATATCAGTTCATTTCCACCTCCTCTGTTCCATTACTTTTATTTATTTTCTTTTCATCACATCCTTTTCTATCAGTTTTCTGTAACTTCTCCTTTCTTTCACCTCCTTTTTTTCTCATTCATTAATTTTTGTCTCATATTTATTTCCTCCTTTTCTTTTTTTAAATCCTTTTCTTAATTAATTGAACGTCTTCATTTTTATTTATTTCTATTAATTCCCTTCTTTCCTGTCTTGTCGTTCACCCCCCCCTCTCTCCTCCTCAGTCACATGTGCATGGTGATGCGCGGCGTTCAGAAGATGAACAGTAAAACCGTCACCAGCACCATGTTGGGAGTTTTCAGAGAAGATCCAAAAACCAGAGACGAGTTTCTGACGCTGATCCGGAGCTGAGGAGGATGAAGCTCCTCCTCCTCCTCTTCCTCCTCCTGTTGCCTGGGTTACCTCCACCTGCACGGACCAGCCATCCTGCTAAATGTGTGTGTGTGTTTGTATGTATGTATGTATACAGTGCCTTGCATAAGTATTCACCCCCTTTGGACTTTTCTACATTTTGTCATGGTATAACCACAGATTCAAATTTATTTCATCGTGAGTTTATGTAATGGACCAACACAAAATAGTGCATCATTTGGAAGTGGGGGGAAATATTACATGGATTTCACAATTATTTACAAATAAAAATCTGAAAAGTGTTGAGTGCATATGTATTCACCCCCTTTACTGTGAAACCCCTAACAAAGATCTGGTGCGACCAATTGCATTCACAAGTCACATTTGCAAGTCACATAATTAGTAAATAGGGTCCACCTGTCTGCAATTTAATCTCAGTATAAATACACCTGTTCTGTGACGGACTCAGAGTTTGTTGGAGATCATTACTGAACAAACAGCATCATGAAGACCAAGGAGCTCACCAAACAGGTCAGGGATAAAGTTGTGGAGAAATATGAAGCAGGGTTAGGTTATAAAAAAAGATCCAGAGCTTTGAACATCTCTCTGAGCACCATAAAATCCATCATAAGAAAATGGAAAGAATATGGCACAACCGCAAACCTACCAAGAGGAGGCCGTCCACCCAAACTGAAGAGTCGGACAAGGAGAAAATGAATCAGAGAAGCAACCAGGAGGCCCATGGCTACTCTGGAGGAGTTGCAGAGATCCACAGCTGAGGTGGGAGAATCTGTCCACAGGACAACTATTAGTCGTCTACTCCACAAATCTGGCCTTTATGGAAGAGTGGCAAGAAGAAAGCCATTGTTGAAAGGGATCCATAAAAAATCCCGTTTGGAGTTTGCCAGAAGCCATGTGGGAGACACAGCAAACATGTGGAAGAAGGTGCTCTGGTCAGATGAGACCAAAATTGAACTTTTTGGCCTCAATGCAAAACGCTATGTGTGGCGAAAACCCAACACTGCCCATCACCCTGAGCACACCATCCCAACAGTGAAACATGGTGGTGGTAGCATCATGCTGTGGGGATGCTTCTCTTCAGCAGGTACAGGGAAACTGGTCAGAATAGAGGGAAAGATGGATGGAGCCAAATACAGGGAAATCCTTGAAGAAAATCTGATGCAGTCTGCAAAAGACTTGAGACTGGGGCGGAGGTTCATCTTCCAGCAGGACAATGACCCTAAACATACAGCCAGAGCTACAAAGGAATGGTTTGGATTAAAGAATGTTAATGTCTTAAAATGGCCCAGTCAAAGCCCAGACCTCAATCCAATAGAGAATCTATGGCAAGACTTGAAGATTGCGATTCACAGACGGTCTCCATCCAATCTGACTGAGCTTCATCTTTTTTGCCAAGAAGAATGGACAAACCTTTCCATCTCTAGATGTGCAAAGCTGGTAGAGACATACCCCAAAAGACTTGCAGCTGTAATTGCAGCGAAAGGGGGTTCTACCAAGTATTGACACAGGGGGGTGAATACTTATGCACCCAACAGATGTCAACTTTTTTGTTCTCATTATTGTTTGTGTCACAATAAAATTTATTTTGCACCTCCAAAGTACTATGCATGTTTTGTTGATCAAACGGGAAAAAGTTTATTTAAGTCTATTTGAATTCCAGTTAGTAAAAGTACATAATGGGAAAAAGTCCAAGGGGGTGAATACTTATGCAAGGCACTGTATGTGTGTGTGTGTGTGTGTGTGTCCACTGGTTTTACACGGTCAGATCTGGTCAAACGATTCTGGACAGTTTGTCTGAGGTTGAGGACTTGTTGTTTACTTTCAGGCCCCAGGACTTTAGCCCTTTTGTCCATGTGTGTCGTGTTTGTGGGTTTGTGTGTGTGTCTGTGTGCGTCAATCAGTTATCAACCTTGTAACAAACCAAGCAGAAAAATCCACCATGAAGGTCACATCAGGTCAGGGATGCTGGTCAGTTTGTGTAAAGACTAAATCGCCTCTGAGATTATTTTTTCATTTACAGCAAACTGCAGCAAACACACATTAAAATGAGCTTTTGTTTAAATGCACATGAACTTAAAAAAATCTAAAATCAACAAATAATTCATCGGCTTAATGATTTGTTTTGTTTCAAATTCAAAGTCTTTCAGTTTTCCGACATTTAACAGATCAAATGACAAATCGCCTCGTTGAACAGAAAGAACTTAAAGATGAGTCAATGATTTTAACCGTTAACATCGGGGATTTGTTTCAGAAACGCGTCCAGACAGTCATCAATTAATAAAGTTTTGTCGAAAAAACGTAGACGACTAAACGACTTGTTTAGATCGTAAACAAAGATGGACGACGCGTCTCCACTTCCTCAAGAAATGAAGCCAAAACATATCGGAAGATGAATGTCGCCATTTTGCAGCGATGACGTCACTTGCAGTCGGAGTCGGTGCATTTGTGATCGTGAGAGTGGAGCCGTGGTAACGATGCCCCGTCCATACATGCTCTTAACCAATCAGGAGTCAGCCTCAGCTGTCAATCATGACGTCTCAGCCGGTTTTTCGATAAACTTTTATTGGACTTTTTAGTTGGGTCCCATCTGCGAACATGGAGGAGACAGTGTTTATGAGCTGTGCTGCGGCCGACCACCAGGGGGTGACCTTTTGGGAGCAGTCATGTCGTCCATCTTGATTTTCAGTCTGTGGTTAAACGTCAGTTGATCTAAAACTCGAAGTTTATCTCAAAATTAAAATATTTTAACATCACAGAATGTTTGTTGGAAAATGAGTTAAAAGCAGCTTCATCTGAAAACGACACCAGATGTTTGTGTTGTGATGATGAAACATGTTGATGTCATCATCTCCGTCCTGTGTGAAGATCTTTGTCATCCAGATTCCACGAGAGGGAAATGAAAAGTGTAAAATTAAAATTAAATTGTGTGTTTGTTTCTTCTTTCCAGTTGTCGTCCCAGCAGAGGAACAATGTGGAAATGTGTGTGTGTTTTTGTGCTTTTTTTAATCTCAATGTCCCCACACAGATTTTGGGAGGTTTTAACTGGAGTGTGTGTGTGTGTGTTTGTTTGTGTGTCTGAGGTAAGATGTTGTTGTGTCCGTGGCCTTGTTGTGAAGGTCGGCCTGTTTCTTTGGCCCCTTCACCATCATTGTCACTTTATGTACTGTGTTGATTTCAAAGACTTTTTAATCAAAGAAAATAAATTTACTGTCTGTGACGACGACCGTGTGATTCTTCATCAGACGAGAAACTGAAGTGTGTTGCACTGAAGAAACACACACACACGTTGAGAGAGAAAAACAACATGTGCAGCAAACTGAACTGATGAATCCAGCTGGAAATATATAAAGGGTTTGCAGAAAATCTGTGAAAGTGCAGAAGAGGAGTTTAGAGGCTGGAAAAGCAGCGAAGGAATAAAAAAGCTAAAACTAATCTGTGGATTCTGAATCAACTTTTACACAAGAAAACACAAAGTGGAGAGAAGAAGGGGAGAGAGAGAGAGAGAGAGAGGCAGAGCACACATACTGTGTATACAATAAGGGGGGGGAGGGGGCATGGGATTCTTAGAAAGTCTGACGAGAGGAATGACTCAGCAGAGTTTTGTAACATCACGTTCACGTGTTTCCGAAGTTTTTTACATTGAAAACTGATAAAAAGAAAAACTCTGAACTTCGATTATCTGCACGATTATTTACAAACTGCTGCAGTTTAACTGAGAAGTATTTCCTCTGTGGTTATGAAGTAATTAAATCAAAGGTGGGATTATTGCGCTGGAGGATTTGAATGTGTTTTTGGGAGTTTCAGTCCGAATCATCAGATCTGAACCAAAGTCTGTTGCTGCTGCTCCAGAAACAGTCTCACCATGAGTCATCACTTTTGATTTGATTGATTCATTTATCAAGTTCCTGTTGTTTTCTCAGGTTCAGGTCATTTCATCTTTTTTATATCATGAGAAAAAAATATTTATATTTAGGGAACTGGGAAATACTGAAGAAAAATCACAAATATTAATTAAAATGAAGATAAAAAAACTTTTGTGCTAATGTTCAGGTTGAAAAAAAGGTTAAAATCATTCAGCTGTGAAGAAAACATGAAAACACACAGTTAACGTCTGACAGTTTGATCTTTGTTCAGGTTTGGATCCAATAAAAAATAATTAAAAGTTTGCTCAACAAACTCCAGAATGTCCCTTTAGTTCCCTCTAGTGGTGGAACTTCAAACTTGAATTCAATTGAGTCATTTACATGATTCTGCTCAAACTTTATAAACTCAAATAAGATGTTTTGGAGCAAAATTTTAAGGGATGGAATCAATCAATCAATCAATCAATCAAATTTTTTTTGTATAGCTCATATTCACAAATCACAATTCGTCTCATAGGGCTTTAACATGGTGTTACATCCTCTGTCCTTAACCCTCAGCAAGAGTAAGGAAAAACTACTAAAAACCAGGTACAAATACGTAGAAAACTCAGAGAGACACATGTGAGGATCCGTCTCCCAGGACGGACAGACGTGCAATAGAAGTCAAGTTTAAGAAAACATCATCAAGATTAAAGTTTTCAGCAGCATTGATGAAGGTAAACATTTTGATAACTTCAATACTATATGTCAAGCAGTACTGCTGCAATCAAAGTCTATGGTCAGCAGCCAGCAAGATCATGATCCACCATCAAGATCAGATCCACTATAGTCCACAGTCATTGTCCACAGCCACCAGTTAGGATCCATCATCAGCTGCCACCTCGGTTGTGGTCCACCACCATTATCTGATGCCAACGCGACACAGGATCCGCCATGACCACTACGATCAAACCGCCATACTGGATCCACCGTTGCGACCTCTGATGCACGATCCACAATCGTTATCCATGGTGCGGCAGCAGAGGCCCTGGATCTGCAGGTGATAAAGTAAAGGGACTCGGGGAAGGGGTCAAGTCAGTAACATGTACTGATGAGATATGACTTACTTCGATGTGATAGGGATGAAGAAGAGGAAGGAGAAGCTGGAAAGAGAAGGTCCATGTGTCATGTGTCATAAATTCCCTTTGCATCTTAGCGTCATCAGGTGTTTTTGCCTTGTAATCAATGATACATGCTGAACTTGGGGCTACACTGAGGCTCAAGGTAAATCTGACGACTGGTTTGTATGGTAGTACTATGAAAAACATGTGGCCCACTCAGTAGATCAGCCATCAATACCTCTATGCCTTTTTAAACTAAACACTTCATGTTTTAGAACATAGGACAAGATCTGCCGCACTAATTAATGCTTTCCGCCAGTTGACCTTCTTGACCTATAGCAGCATAACTAAGAGCAGGTCTAAGACAAGGCTGGACCAGCTCTAACTATAAGCTTTATCAAAAAGGAAGGTTTTAAGCCTACTCTTAAACGAACAGATGGTGTCTGCCTCCTGAACTGAAAGTGGTAGATGATTCTACAGAAGAGGGGCTTGATAGCTAAAAGCTCATATCACATCGCTTGTTCGCCTACTTCGTCGCAAGATCGTCTCTGACGATGTTTGAGATCTCCTCCGATCATTATTATTGCATGTTGCTCTTTTTCTCTCTCTCACTTTCTTCTCCTACACGTGTTTTCACCTGCATCTGCAAATTCCTGTGTCCTACAATTCCATAATTTTGACTCCAAGCCACATCGTTCGTCATGGCCTCTTGATTTTGCATCAAGAGGCCTGTCAGCCATTTTGACTCCAAATCTAGTGAGTCAAACCACCATATTGAGTTCCATTACCAGGGTATGTTGGTCATCATAATTTCGTGAATCATTTTCGGCCCCCCTTCTTCCTCTTACACACAAACACACACACACACACACACACACACACACACACACACAGACACACACACACACATACATAGAGACACATAGAGACACACACACACGCACAGAGACACACACACACATAGATAAACCATAGGTATTACATGTGTGTGTTATAAATCATGATAAGTGCTGTTGTTGTTATATGTGCAGTGGCGGCTGGCCAATAGGGGGCGCTAGGGCGCCGCCCCACCTGATTGAAAGTGATTTTTAAAAATTATTTTTATTTTTTTATTTTTTTCAAAATAATAATTTAAGTACTGCTTATTCTACAAATAAATATGTTTTGAATCATCAAGAACCAGTCATACATATAATATAAACCATTAGTTAGGGGATAATTTGTGTCCATGGTCATTTCTCCTCCCTCCTGGGGCGCTGGGAAAGTCGCCCCAGCACTGCAGCAGCTCAGCCAATGGTAGGCTGTTGCTGAGGCAAAAAAACACATAGCAACGGGTAAATTAGCCAATGAGCGTCATCAAATTTGATAAGCTTGGGGCGCTAAAAATATCGCCCCAAGCTTTAAGTATCCTAGTGTGGCCAGATGCGGGTGCCCTCCCTGCCACTGGGGGCGCTGTCAGCCCCTATTTAAGGCAGCAGCCCACTCTTACTCGCGTCTCCCTGGCGCTGTTGTTTTGTTCCGGGACCTTGGTCGGCACACTTGACTGAGACACCTTGTCACATTGCCGGACTGGCTTACAGCGTGGAGTCGCTCCACCGGGGAAGACGAGTGCGGTAGCGCGCACCAGCGGGGTGAGTAACGTTGTCTGCCGCTCTTGCTTCTATCATGCCATAGCTGACCCTGATTCCACCTTACAGCTAATGCTAACTGTATATAGTTAACTTTAATCATCCACCTGTAAATATTACAATAATATACAATGATATTGTAATTTGTACTAAGAGTATTCACTAATATATGTAATCCAATTGGTACATTTTATGTTCCTATGAGACAGTTTTTCTTTGTATATAGTTATTTTTAATCATCAACCATTTGTAAATGTCTCTCAAGAACTTGAATTTTGTATTAAGAGTATTCACTAATATACATCTCATATCATTGTCATTATCTGTCAAACTGTTGTTTTTAAAGGGCAATTAAATAATTATTGTTTATCCCTAAAACAATGGTATCTTTTGGTTTGGGTTCTTTTATTGGGATAGTTACCGAAAGCTTCTGGCACCTACAGCCCCACCTAGAATAATTTTCACCAGCCGCCACTGTATATGTGATATAGTGGCGTTTTGTTAGAATATTAATCATTGATTTACATTAATGTTGTTACCTTTTTAATAAATTCGAGTGTAATTAAAGTACCGGTATTTTGTGATTATTTGTACATATGTATGGTAATACAGCTTGATTATGATAGCTTGTGCTCAAACTTAAACCCGTCTTTGATAAATTTTAATTACAGATTGTATTATTCTTAATTGACAATGTTATTGTTTTTCATTAATTATTTAATCATTCTTAATTGATAACTGTATCATTTCTAATTAATAATTGTACGATTCTTAATTGATAGCTTTATAATTTTTTATTATTTTTCACAAAGAATTTTTATTATTTTAATAATCATATTTCATGATTATTCATAATTAGCAGACGTCATGTCTACAACTAATGCACAGCAATATATATAAACAGAATAACCAAAATATACAACAAAATCGCACAAACCTATCATTTACCGCCACCAGCTCTCAGCTCAGCTCAGAGAGAGAGAGAGAGAGAGAGAGAGAGAGAGAGAGAGAGAGAGAGAGAGAGAGAGAGAGAGAATCAGAGTGTTTTACTTGCTTTAAAAGGTCTGAACACACACACACAGCTTCCTGTCTTTGTGGAACATGCTCTTTTTCTCATTTTCAGAAACTGATGATGTCTGTTAAAATGTTTTTGATAAAGTTCTCTCAGACATTCGGTCGGATCTCTGCGTAGTTTTTTGCAACTCCAGAGAATCTTATGATGTGAATTTCAGGCTCGCGGGCTGCAAAGTCTTGCCACAGGTACTCAGGTGACAGAATCTTACTGGGCTTATTGATCCACATATACCTGAAACCACGGAACAGGAAAAACAGTCATTACAATATGAACCTAGTTCAATGCCTGCTCAAGTGACTCTGCTCACCTGTTAATATGACTCTCCTCCTGCCAGGCTGCCTCGATGCCTTTTGTACGATCATCCCAAAAGTTGATGATGCAGGTTCGGGAAAGCCGTTGTACTTCCTGCAGGTTGCCTCCGAATGCCCCCCCACAGTAGTAGAAGTCCCCTTCCTCAGGAGCCATGTAGGCTTTGGAGATAGGCCGCCGCTCATAGGGGAGTGCGCTGCGGTGGGCTTTGTAGTAACCTGCAGAAACAAGTTGGAAAACATGGGAACATACCCAAATATTAAGGTGAGACTTCATCTGGAATGGTAGAGCTGAGTGGTCCTGTTGGATCACTCAGCTTCATCTAGCATGTAGCTTCATCTAAAACACATCCGACATCGTTATCACACAACTGAATAAAACTGGGATTTCACTACACAACAGTAGGTGTCCCTCTACAGTGGACCGGACCAGTCTGTATGATATACAACCACATTGTTGACACTAAGAGTAGAATTCTCTGCTGACCTGGATGGAGCACACCGACCAGATCTCCCAATGACTCCGTGCCCCAATGGCCGTGGAATTCGGAGTCCACATCCAGACAGAAAATGAAGTCGGCGTAGTCAAGAAGCTCATCATCTATTAGGGCCTGCACCAGAAACAGCCTGCTGGCACTGATATCCTGCCAACGGTTAACGGTTGGCACTGTTTTCACCGTCAGCTGGAGGTGGAGCAAAACTTGTTTTTAGAAACCAGGCAGAAAGAGTCCAGCTGACCTGGACTCACCTTATTGGGAACACACTTCCTTTACCTGTCTGCCGCTGGCCATTTTGACTTGGAGCACCTCGTTTGGCTGGTCAGTATAGACGAACACATGCACATTGAAACCAGTGAAGAAGTGCTGCTCCATGGTCTCCAGAAACCTTTTCAGGAACCTAATGTACCTGTGGAGTAGGTGAGAGGAGTCATCTCCAGGTAAAGGTCAAACCAGAAACTCTGTGTTCATGGGGCGTAGACAAGTAAACACTGTGACATCATACTTTCCCTGGGCAAACACAGTGGCTGCGATGGTGAGGCTCGTCCCCTGGTAGAGGCTGTCGAGGAGAACCGGGTTGAAGGTTCCCTCCCAAACCACTGGAACCGACCAGGACGTCATCGTCAGCACGTCAGTACGACCAGTGGCGTTTCCTGGCATAGGCAGCATGGGCAGTTGCCTAGTGCGCAAAATGTCGAGAGGGCGCCACAAGAGGCTGATTTACTAAGACGCGATACATGCAATGTTGACCAATGAAGTAACGTAACACCATCGTCCTCTAACCCCGGAGACACATCGGAGGGCTGAAGCACCGCTAAGTGCCTCGAAAAGCTGTACTCCTCATTTCCGCACCCATGATATCAATCGGGCTGTTCGCTCCGGCAGCGAAATACTGGTAAGCGCCGGGAAGTGCTGTGTATAGCCGGGAAGCTACGCGGCCGGCTCGCGATCTAATCAGGCCGGAATACACACTGACAAATGGATTGTGTCTTAACCGAAACACACAAGCACACAATCTCTTGTGGGGGGGTGACAGCTATAGGCTTGTGCAGGTCAGTCACCCGTGAAGACTAGCATAATTTGGGCTCCAACATTGCCAGGGTCGGCCCTGAGTACGATTATGATCAAAGACACAAACTGACATATAAACTACCAGCTCCCTCTACAGGGTGTTGACCTCCTTAGGCCACACCCTCCCTCATTACACAAGTATGCATCATCTGATATGCTTAAATCCAATAGGCATTCAAGTTATACAGCTTGGAGTTGGAAAATATGCATAAAAATGATTATATGTTCAAAATACCCCCTTGCCTAATAATTGTGCACACAGTGTTCAGGCAACTGACATCACTAAAACAGAATGAAAGTCTGAAGGACACAAAACAGCCTGTCAGACTAAACTAAACAGAAAAAGAAAGAGTTACTGACCTTTTTGTAGGTGAAATCTGATTCTGTTTAAAGGGATCTATAACTCTATGAAACAAAAACCCAAGATCAATAATTATTTTATTACCAATCAATTAATCAGTTAATATTATAACAAGGAACATTCGTTTGTGTGTGTGTGTGTTACCTGCCGGACTGCCGGACTGAGCTGTACAACAGTCTGTAGATTCAAACAGAAACATAATCATTAAACAGTTCAGTCAGTGTCATCAATCGTATCAATAGCATCAGAATCAATACTCGCCCCAGCAGCAGAACACACAGCAGAATCACTGCCCCAGTTTTAAGCATGGCTGAGTCAGACCAGGATAGTTCTGATCAACAGGGTCAGAATCCTTAGCCCAGATCAGGTCCACTAGATCCAGGTCCAGCAGTGGGTATTTCCAAATATCTAGTAGATCTAAGTCCTCTGGAATGAATCAGTCCCTGTATTGTACTGGTTCCATCTAGTTTCTAACCCCGGATCTAACCCAGGATGAATGAGCTTCATCGTGCTGCAGTCTAATTGGTCAATCAAGATCGGGCGGCTGTATACTCCTCCTGTCTGATTAGCTAGAACATCAGGGTCCGCCTTCTCCCTAGGAGCTCCAACCAATAGCCTGTCAGTATGAGACAGGTGAGAGAGTGTAGATGTTTTCAAGGAAACTCCAAACTTCCGACGACACTCTGTCATAAAATCTGAGTTCAGTTCCTTTATTGTCTTTATGCTGCTGGAATTAACACACCCACCAACTTCTTGCTGTCTCTGAGCAGCCTCTCTCTCCTCTGTCCTCATCCTTCTAGACCTCTCTGCTGCATTTGACACAGTGAACCATCAGATCCTTATTTCCTCCCTTCAGGACCTGGGTGTCTCAGGCTCTGCTCTCTCCCTGCTCTCTTCCTACCTCAACGGCCGCACATATCGGGTAACTTGGAGAGGATTTGTGTCTGAACCTTGTCCTGTCACTACTGGAGTCCCTCAAGGTTCTGTCCTGGGTCCCCTCCTCTTCTCTCTGTACACCAACTCTCTCGGCTCTGTCATTCACTCACATGGCTTTTCCTACCATAGCTATGCTGATGACACCCAACTAATCCTGTCTTTCCCCCGATCTGAAACACATTACATTAGCAGCTTTGCAAATTATGCATATTGTGATGTATTTTGAATAAGACCAGGCATACTGTTTAGCCAAAATTCACCTACCTTGCACTAAAGTCTCTTCACCTGTTTAATAAAAATGGAGCCAGACCTGCAACAAAATAAAACTTGTATTGACACTCAATACATTTTCACAAAGTTTTAAGTACATGGTGTTCTTTTTTTCAGAAAAGCTCTTAAACGTAATTTATACATCTTCGGACACCAGCCACCCAGTAAGTCACATTGACCAAAGTTTGAGCATAGTCAAAAATTACTAAAATTGACAACATACTCGGCTTCAAGGTCCAATCTGAAACCAGGACCTGAGGTAGAAATGTTTTAAGAAGATGGTCATATCATTTTGGTATTATTTAGCTTTTAGCTAACTAACTAGATGACCTTTTTTCATTGTAATTGGAAATCTAAATATATCAGCAAAAGATGTAAATACTAACAACATTTTAAGAGAATAACAATTTCCAGTCACATAGTGAGGAGGAGAACAGTCCTCATGCTTTATGTTTGACTTACACTCAAAGTCAAAGTCCATTAATCTCTTGAGGAGAGAAGAGACGCGAGGACTGACAGAGTTCTTCTTGTTTCCCACTTCTTTGGCTAACCATCTTGTCCGTCCTGGTGCCTTTGGTTTGATTGATTCCAACGAAACATCTGAAATCACATTATCAAACGAAAAGAAACTTCACGAAAAAACTGCGCTGACAGCTCCTCTAAAAGAGGGATTCGAAACCATCAGGTTCTTCAAGACAAGATATTCACTTCCCATTTAATATGCAAAGCAAAACTTCACAAGATTGCATGAGCTGACCTGCAGTGATATAGTTGCATCAACATAACCTCAGGCAACAGGTCCTCTGGTCGGAGAATTCCTGACCAGCTTGCAAAGACAACAATCACATCACAAAACATACCTACATAAAATTGTCTGTATTACAACACAACCATATTTAGTGTATTTTTCTGCTTCACGGTCCTATACCACTCATTGTATTGGAATTATGTTGTTTGTGAAACACAGCCTGGATAAACACTGGAGCCTTTTTACATATCACACTGCACAGGCCACCTAGTGGCTCCGGTCGGTAGTAATACTCCCATTCAGTAACAAACAAAATAATTAAATATTCAGTTAATATATATTCTGTTGTGAATTACTAATGTTGGGCCAGAGCCCAGCGGGGAGCCCCCAGACACTGGAGCCGAGAGGAACAAAGGGTTGTTAAACTTTGGGCGGGAAAACATCCTCCTGCAGGCTCAAGAATCTCCCCCTGGTGGTGGAAAAATGTCCTGGGGTTTTCCCAGAAACCCCTGCTCAGTTCCAAGCCCCGCCCACTCAGGTCCAGCTCTGACACTCAATTGGCTTAAAGCCAGCATCATCCTATGACCAACTCCTCAAGGAGGAGGACCTCTCAGGTAATTTAAAAGCCCATGAACATCAATAATCGCAGCCATTTTACCCTGCTCTGAAGACAACACCAGGCCCCTTCGGGGCCTCCCAGCTGATTTAGTTGCTAAAGGGGGCAACTTTAACTTTTAGTTTATCAGCCATTTCCTGCTCTCTGAAGACGTCAATAGACCGTTCCCGGTCTAGCTAGATGATTTTAGTTGCTAAAGGAGGCAATAATTACAGACGTTTGTTTTATTTCATTTGTTTTATTTCTTTATTCAGTCGACGTTTTTTATTTTCAAAAGGACTTTTGCTCTTTTAACTTGAAAAGACCAAACAGGAAATTGCACGCGGAACAATCTCAGACTGTTTAACTTTCCCCACGGACTTTACTTTTCTTTTCCCAACGATCTACAAACGGCTTCCACAGCCGTCCCCTGCAGAAGCGCGAGATTCATTCCGCTGAGGAGCACGAGCTCCACATCCCTGAAGAAGAAGGACGACGTTCATCCCATCGAAGCAGCACGAGCAAATCCGCTGCTTGTCCGGTCCAGCGGCCGAAGACCGCTTGAGAGACCACGTGATTCACTGGCCCGACGCGCACGCACACCGCGAGGGTGGTACAGTAAGAGGCTTTATTGTCTGGGCAGATGTTAATCTAATACGTAGCGTATTGTTTTAATACTTGAATGTATTTGTTTTGTATGAGACCGCCGAGTCTCTAATGTTTAGCGGCGACTCGCCACTTCCGGTTTCCGGTTACGGCCTTGTGCCACAGTTTTTAAGCGCCGTGAGCAGCGTCTCCAGCTCATTGTGACCGTTTGAACAACTTTAAAGAGACTTTACCGGTCAAACCTCAGCACACAACGCCACTTGGGTGCTGAGTGGTAAAGTAAATGTAACTTGTCTCTGACGGTGCTTTTAAGAGCTTTGCTCTCTCCTTGTATGCTCTCTCTCTCTCTCTCTCCTTCTAAACCGACCTATACACACATCCGATCTGTATTTAGAATACAGTTCATGTAACATAGTTAAATCTATATTCAGAGAGGCTGGACACATCTGGAAGCCATGCGGCCGAACGCCAAAGCAGAGACAAAGAATTCTCTTTGTCTGAAAATCCCTTTGTGTAATTCATGTGACGACCACCAGTGTGAGCTCCGGCCACATGGTGTCATTAACATAGACTCCATTTTGAATAACGCAAGTTAACCCACCATTTTGAATCTGTTATTGCCACGCCTCCTCTCTCCCTCTCCTCCCATTCTGGCTCTAAATTCATAACGGCTCCGCCATCTTGTTTTGTAGTCAATCCGCCATTTTGAGAGTTTTTAGGCCTTGATTCCACGAATCATGATCGGCCGCCATCTTAGATGTGACGTCACCACGTGACTGCGTCATCGCCACGCCCCCCCTTCTTTTTCTCTCTCTCTCACACACACACACACACACACACACACACACACACACACACACACAGAGACACATTGATAGACACAGACAGATACACACACACAGATACACATAGATGAATACATGTGTTTTTCTAAATTGTGATAAGCGGCTGCTGTTGTTATCTTTGAAATATGGGAGTTTGTTAAAATGATGAATCATTAAATAACACTAACTTTATTTCACATGCATACACATAGACACACACACACAGAGAGACACTTTGACACAGACACACACACACACACCGAGACAGACATACATAGGTAGACCGCCGGTTTTACATGTATTTTCTGAATTGTGATAATTGCTGCTGCTGTGTTTATCTTTGAAATATCGGAGCTTGTTAAAATGATGAATCATTGAATAACATTATAACTTTATTTCCCCTTTTTAATAAATGCTTTTGTAATTAAAGTATCTGTAGTCTGTGATTATTTGTGCATATGTATGTGATTGCAGCTGGATTATGATTGCCTGTGCTCGAACTTAAAACCCTTCATTGTGTATTATATAATCATTAATATTAAATATTGAGATTATTAATATAATTTATCACTTGAGACTGATAACTATAGTTTGACTCGTTGGTCCCTGTAACCAGGGTGGTGCCCCGCGACAATAAGCAATGATTACAGATTTGTATTATTCTTAATTGATAATTTTATTGTTTTCATTAATTATTTTAACTATTATTAATGGATAACCGTATCATTTCTAATTAAATGTGTCACATTTCTTAATTAATAGCTTTATCATTTTTGATTATTTTTAAGAAATAATTGTTATTTTAATAATCATATTTCATGATTATTAATAATTAGCCAACGTCAATTCTACTCCTACTATTGCACAACACTAAACATATTTTTGTAATGTTTTCGTGTTTTAAAATGTTGTTTGGTAGTTGTCCCAGTTTGCTGCCATTGTTGTAGGGCTAGTCATGAAAGAAAAGCATTAAGTTAATTGTATTGCAGTAAAGCTTTGTGGAATCACAAAGCTTTTAAAGTTGCCATAAAATAGCCGACATGCAAGGTATAAAAAAACGGTAAAAGCATTTGAGTGAATCATTAATTATATAAATCACCCACATGAATAGCAATAAGGAAACTTTAGTTTGATTTTTATGAACAACTCTGACTATAAAATATTCAGTGCACATAAACCAGGTAGGATGAGTCATCTGGAACCGTGACCTGACCAGCTCCCCCTGAGCCTTCGTGCCCAGTAGGTCTGTAAGAGCAGGTTTTTTAGACATGAGATCGTTAATATGATCTTGATTTCCAGTGGAGTCTATTAAATTCAGCACCTCCACAATTTCTGTCTGTAGAGCCTACATAGATCTGGTTATGTCTCTTGTAACATTGAGCATATATTGTTGACAGAGCTGCTTTATCTCAACCTTACCAGAGTCCCACCACAGCTTTAAGGAGATCAAATAATTTTTTCGTCCTTTAAAACCGCTCCAAAAAATCTTAAAAACATCCTGAAAATGTGCATCACATAAAAGAGACGTGTTAAAATGCCAGTACCTGTTCTAGACTTTAACATAGAGATAAAAATGCTGCACACAACCAGCGCGTGATCCGTAAAACCAACTGGGAGAATACTGCACTTTCTGATGATGTTTAAAACAATAAAACCGGTACAACCTCGCCATGGAATTGAGATTCCCTCTGCAATGAGTCCAGGTGTATTGTCTTTTATTGTCATTCATTCTTCTCCACAGATCATGGGCCTGCAGCAGCTGCCTCAGTGCACTCTGTGAAGCTCTGTGGGGCTCCAGGTGGTTCCTGTCTAAAACATCATCTTCTGTACAATTAAAATCTCCTCCTAAAAATAAAAAATCATCAATTTTTACTCTGCTTAAAGCCGTGTCTAAAATCTTTAAAAAACTGACTCTGTCGGGTCCTGAGACCGGAGCATACACATTCATAAAAACAAATTAAAACTGCTCGACCTTTGTGAGGAGGAGAACAGTCCTCATGCTTTATGTTTGACTTGCACTCAAAGTCAAAGTCCATTAATCTCTTGAGGAGAGAAGAGACGCGAGGACTGACAGAGTTCTTCTTGTTTCCCACTTCTTTGGCTAACCATCTTGTCCATCCTGGTGCCTTTGGTTTGATTGATTCCAACGAAACATCTGAAATCACATTATCAAACGAAAAGAAACTTCACGAAAAAACTGCGCTGACAGCTCCTCTAAAAGAGGGATTCGAAACCATCAGGTTGTTCAAGACAAGATATTCACTTTCCCATTTAATATGCAAAGAAAAACTTCACAAGATTGCATAAGCTGACCTGCAGTGATATAGTTGCATCAACATAACCTCAGGCAACAGGTCCTCTGGTCGGAGATTTCCTGACCAGCTTGCAAAGACAACAATCACATCACAAAACATACCAACATAAAATTGTCTGTATTACAACACAACCATATTTAGTGTATTTTTCTGCTTCACGGTCCTATACCACTCATTGTATTGGAATTATGTTGTTTGTGAAACACAGCCTGGATAAACACTGGAGCCTTTTTACATATCACACTGCACAGGCCACCTAGTGGCTCCGGTCGGTAGTAATACTCCCATTCAGTAACAAACAAAATAATTAAATATTCAGTTAATATATATTCTGTTGTGAATTACTAAACATATTTTTGTAATGTTTGTTGTGTTTTAAAATGTTGTTTGGTAGTTGTCCCAGTTTGCTGCCACTGTTGTTGGGCTAGTCATAAAAGCATTTGAGTGAATCATTAATTATATAAATCACCCACATGAATAGCAATAAGGAAACTTCAGTTTTTATTAACAACTCTGACGTGTTAAAATGCCAGTATGCGCTTCTAGACTTTAACTTAGAGATAAAAACGTTGCACACAACCAGCGAGTGATCCGTAAAACCAACTGGGAGAATACTGCACTTTCTGATGATGTTTAAACAATAAAACCGGTCCAACCTCTACATGGAAACGAGATGAAATGAGATCCCCTCTGCAATGAGTCCAGGTGTACTGTCTTTTATTGTCATTCATTCTCCTCCACACATCACACAGATCATGGGCCTGCAGCAGCTGTCTCAGTGCACTCTGTGAAGCTCTGTGGGGCTCCATGTGGTTCCTGTCTAAAACCTCATCTTCTGTTCAATTAAAATCTCCTCCTAAAAATAAAAAATCATCAATTTTTACTCTGCTTAAAGCCGTGTCTAAAATCTTTAAAAAACAGACTCTGTCGGGTCCTGAGACCGGAGCATACACATTCATAAAAACAAAATAAAACTGCTCGACCTTTGCCCTCACCACCAGTAGTCTGCCCTCCACCACCTCCTCCACTTCTAAAGACTCCGGTGTGAAGCTCCTGGAGAAGACGATGCCCACCCCCCCCCCCCCCCCCCCCCACTGCTTGTGCTTAGGTGGCTAAGGAACACCTGCCCCTCCCACTCTCTTTTCCAGTCATTCTCATTATTAGTGTCACTATGTGTTTCTTGTAAGAACATAACTTCAGTTCTTTTCAGTTTTATTTGCTGGAACATCAGAGACCTCTTCACAGCATCTTTGGCTCCGTTTATGTTCAAAGAACTGACGTTTAAAAGACTCATATTGTAGAATATAAAAAAAACACAAAAAAACATGATTGGTAATCAGGATGCACTTTATTCATCATCATCATCATCGTCATTGTTTGTCTGTTGTCTAATTCTCTGAATAATTTTGTTGAGTCTGTACATCTCCTGGTCAGTGAAACCTCCTCTGCCTTTGCTGCTCATGTGCAGCCGGGCAGAGTTTGAAAACTGCTCTTTATCAGAGAAGTAATCCTCTAACTTCAAACCCTTCATGTTCTTTGTCTTCTGGAGAAACACTTTCATCTTCCCCGCACTGTAGCTTCTTGAGCTCTTCTGGCTTCCTGCCCTGATGTCGGAGGATTCTGCTGGACTCAGACTCTGCTGCTCCTCTCCCTCCTTTCTTCACTGTCCCTTTCTTAGCTTTGGAGGTTCCACTGTCGCTCCTGGTCTTTCTTTTTAGACGAGGAACTTTAAGCACCTCCTCGTCTCTCTCCATGTCAATATCACTAACTTGGCCTGTCTCCTTCTGTTCCCCCTCATTCACCTGAACTGCCTGTTGGACCCCCCCTGTCTCCTTCTGTCTTTCCTCACTCACCTGAACTGCCTGTTGGACCCCCCCTGTCTCCTTCTGTCTCTCCTCACTCACCTGAACTGCCTGTTGGACCCCCCCCTGTCTCCTTCTGTCTTTCCTCACTCACCTGAACTGCCTGTTGGAGTGAAGGTTGCATAGAGAGCCAAATGTTCTAGGGCCGGCCCTGTATAGCGCAGTGATTCTCAAACTGTGTGGTGCGGAGGCATAACAGGTGGGGCGAACAGTGAACTTTACGATAAGTTCTCATATTTTGAACATGCATGTTAGGGAACCTCATCCACTCTATGCAGCATCTACCACTGCAGTGAGAATTGCCTTGCGCCCTGAGCTATGTTTTTGTTTTTTACTCAGTAACGGATGTAATTTCCAATGTAGCGAAGTACAATACTTCAGTCAAAATCTACTTAAGTAAAAGTAAAATTACCCATTTAAAAAACTACTCAAAAAATTACAAAGTACACAAAAAAACTACTCAATTACAGTAACGTGAGTAAATGTAATTCGTAATTAACACACACACCACCTAACACCTCCTCCGTGTACACCGCAACACCACCAACACTATAACCAACAGTACACTATATAACTACAAACAGAATTATCAATAAAGAGATAAAAATCGCACAAACCGCTCATTTACCGCCACCGCTCTCAACTCGAGAGAGAGAGAGAGAGAGAGCAAAAGAGAGAGAGAGAGAGAGAGAGAGAGAGAGAGAGAGAGAGAGAGAGAGAGAGAAATGACTCAGCAGAGTTTTGTAACATCAAGTTCACATGTTTCTGCAGTTTACGTTAGAAACTGAAGAAAAACTCTGAATTTGTGTTTCATCTGTTGTCGTTTATCTGCACGATTATTTACAAACTGCTGCAGTTTAACTGACAAGTATTTCCCCTGTGGTTATGAAGTAATTAAACAATTAAAAAATCAAAAGTGGGGTTATTGTGCCGGAGGATTTTAATGTGTTTCAATGTGATTGTGGAGTTTCAGTCCGAATCATCTGAACCAAAGTCTGTTGCTGCTGCTCCAAAAACAGTCTCACCATTACTCATCACTTTTGATTTGGTTGATTAATTTATCAAGTTCCTGTTGTTTTCTCAGGTTCAGGTCATTTGTATCTTTTTTATATCATGAGAAAAGAATATTTATATTTAGGCAACTGGGAAATACTGAAGAAAAATCACAAATATTAATTAAAATGAAGATAAAAAAACTTTTGTGCTCATGTTCAGGCTTAAAAAAGAGGTACAAATCATTCAGCTGTGAAGAAAAGATGAAAACATACAGTTACAGTACGACAGTTTGATCTTTGTTCAGGTCTGGATCCAATAAAACCAAGAATTAAAAGTTTGCTCAACAAACTCCAGTGTGAAAACTCCAGAATGTCCCTTTAGTTCCCTCTAGTGGAGTCATTTTCATGATTCTGCTCAAACTTTATAAACTCAAATAAGATGTTTTGGAGCAAATGTTTTCAGGGATGGAATCAATCAATCTATCAATCACATTTTATTTGTATAGCCCATATTCACAAATCACAATTCGTCTCATAGGGCTTTAACATGGTGTTACATCCTCTGTCCTTAAACCTCAGCAAGAGTAAGGAAAAACTACTAAAAACCCTTTAAACAGGTAAAAATACGTAGGAACCTCAGAGAGACACATTTTTTTATTAATATATTATTATTTTCTATTGATTTTCCAACCAATTTTTTTCCACAAATTTAAATGTCTTTAAATACACATTAACATGCATCGAACATTTTGAGAGGCTGATTTGACCCTCTGCCTGACAACCTCCATTCGTCCAAGGTTAAATAAGTTGTGTGCTGCACATCAGGGTCCGACATCCCTCTAATGTGGGAGTATGTGTGGCATCCACAGATGGCTTGAGGATTCAATGTCTCTTCTACATGTATGTTAAAAATAAAAACATGAATCTATGAATTATTGTAATAGCTCAGTGTTGTATGCAAGATGTATGTTTATAAAAGGCAGTGGCATGGCCACCCAGTACCTTGCACATGTTGAAATTAAAAACATGAATATATGAATAGTTTAGTATTGAATGCACAACAACAGGGTAGCTATCTTTATACATGGCGATAGGCCCAATTCAATATAAACAACATTTTTTACAATATAGATAGTATGGTGTCCCTGCTCCATCTCTCCACCAGTTTGGGGTTCCTTGACCTGAAAAACGTTTAAGACCCCTGCTCTAGTGGGTTGATAAGGTACTTACAGCTCTTTAAGGTAAAAGGGCGCCATATTATTCAGGGCCTTGAATTTTTAATTCTATTCTAGATTTAACTGGAAGCCAGTGTAGCGATGCTAATACTGGAGAAATGTGCTCTCTTCTCTTTGTTCTCGTCAGGACACGTGCTGCGGCATTTTGGACAAGCTGTAGAGTCTTTAACGACTTACTGCTGGAGCCAGATAATAATGAATTACAATAGTCCAGTCTCGATGTAACAAAGGCGTGGACTAGTTTTTCTTGCATCTTTTTGCGAAAGGACATGTCTGATTTTTGAGATATTACGCAAGTGGACAAAAGCCGTTCTAGAAATTTGTTTTAAGTGAGAATTAAAGGACAAATCAGGATCAAAGATCACTCCCAAGTTCCTGACTGTTTCATTGGAAGCAAGGGCAATGTCGTCTAGCGCAGCTATATCATTAGATAATGTATCTCTAAGGTGTTTGGGGCCAAGTATTATAACCTCTGTTTTGTCTGAGTTTAATAAGAGAAAATGCGGGTCATCCAGGTTTTTATGTCCTTGAGACATGTTCAAAGTTTAGTTAATTGATTACTTTGTTCAGGTTTTATTGACAAGTATAGCTGGGTGTCATCCGCATAGCAGTGGAAATTTACCGAGTGTGTCCTGATAATGTTTCCTAGTGGAAGCATATATAATAAGAATAAAATTGGGCCAAGCACAGAGCCATGTGGAACACCATGGTTAACTTTGGTGCGCACAGATGACTCATCATTAATTTGCCGGAATTGGGAGCGATCAGAAAAATAAGATTTAAACCAGTTTAGGGCGGTTCCATTAATGTTAATTAACTGTTTTAGTCTCTGTAATAAAATGTGAATGTCAATTGTGTCGAATGCTGCACTGATCCCTGATCTGAAGCTATTAGAAGGTCATTAGTGACTTTTGCCAAGGCTGTCTCTGTCCTGTCCCCTCCGGTCCTTCCTTGTTCATCCTCGCAGCGGACTTCAAGCTGCTGTGCCCGACCACCCCCCCCCCCCCCCCTGCCACGGCCAGGCCCCTGCCCTCTCCTGTCTGCATCGGTGGGACGGCTGTGGAGGTGGTCCCTGCTTACAAGTACCTGGGTGTCACACTGGACAATAAACTGGACTGGTCCACCAACACAGAGGCCGTCTACAAGAAGGGCCTGAGCCGGCTTTACTTCCTGAGGAGGCTCAGGTCCTTCAACGTCTGCAACAAGATGTTGCAGATGTTTTATAAGTCTGTTGTGGCGAGCACCATCTTCTTTGCTGTGGTGTCCTGGGGTGCGGGCATCAAGGCTAAGGACGCCAACAAACTGAAAAAACTGATTAGGAAGGCAGAGTCTGTGGTTGGCTCTAAGCTTGTCACCCTGGAGGAGGTGGTGGAGGACAGGATGCTGGCAAAACTGCTGGCCATCATGGACAATCCCTCTCACCCCCTCCACAAAACACTGGACAAGCTAAGGAGCAGCTTCAGCCACAGACTCATTCAACCCGCTGCTCTAAGGAACGATACAGGAAGTCGTTCCTCCCAACCGCAATAAGACTGTACAACTCCTCTACCTCTGTCAGAGCCACCATCACAGAACTGAACTAAATATACCTGTCTCAATTCATCATTTTATACAATAATATTGTCTTTTGCACACTCTGTCTACATATTCTTACACTCACAGTATATTATATTATGTATTGTATCGCCAAATACTTATATTGATACCCGTACTATATATCATATATTATATCATACTCTTTGTATATTCTTTGTATATATAAGTCTATATACACATATTTTATTTATACATGTGTACATGTTATTATTATTATATTTTACTATTATTATTATTATATATACTGTTGCTGCTATTATTACTATATACTGCTATTATATTGGTATAATTACTATCATATATAAATATATATTATATACTATATATACTGTATTTTTTTTTTTTATATACTGTCTAACAATAACATTACCATCATATCATCAGTACTATTACCATAATCTGCCACTGCACCTTATCTACCTATTTTATCTTTTGTTTCTGTTTTTATTCTTTCTACCGCAATATTTTATATTTTATATTTTATTCTATTGTATTGTATTTTATTGTATTCAAATGTACCGGCTGCTATGACGACTTAATTTCCCCTCGGGGATGAATAAAGTAATCTATCTATCTATCTATCTATCTATCTATCTTTTAAATTCTCTGCCTGCCTGTCTGTCTGCCTGTCTGTATCCCTCTCTCTCTCTCTCTCTCTCTCTCTTCATTAAACATGACAAATAGATGCACTGTATGAATGTGTGTGTGAATGGGTGAATGTAAAACTGTACTGTAAAGAGCTTTGAGTGGTCAAGACTAGAAAAGCGCTATATAAATACAAAACCATTTACCATTAGAGGCTCAGTAGAAGTCTACGAGTCTGAAACTTCACCCTTTTGTCAGGTTGCATTCTGGGTAATGTAGGCAGCAGGTGGATGAACCATGTGACACAGACTGTAACAT